>NW_017672230.1:5656-60394 GCF_001879085.1 Nicotiana attenuata | reverse complement strand
CGATATAAAATGTTCATCGACGACATCTATGATACCGCTAAATATATATGAGGATCTTAAGTCTGGAGAAACAATTTCAAATAGAATTGGTTTCATATGAAAGACATGTAGTTTTGAACTTGTAGTTCAAACACTTGAAAGTATAAAGTCAATGATATGTGTAATTAGTTTTATATCTTATATGTCTAGCATGACATGAAAACTTGATATGCATCTAAAGTCTATTATATGGCTTATATGGCTTAACTTATATGACAATCCATGAAGGATTTAGGTTGCTTAAAGCATATAAAATTCTTGATCTTGAAGTACCACTTCCTCAGTGCAATTTGTGCACAAATGTATCTTGCTATAACTATAGGCATGATAATATGATAGCAAGAGTTTTTACCTCTATGTGAAGATGTTGAACTGATGATTCCAACAAGATTATATGAAGACAATACATCTATTAGGGATGATGATTCAAGGTGAAACAAATTCGTTCAAGTTAAATTGGCTGATTTGTTTATCAAATCTCTACCAAGGATCTTTTGAAGATGGTGCACAAGATTGGAATGCAAATGCTTAAATATGTGAATTGATGCTCTCATTAGGGGGGAGTTAATACGCATTGTACTCTTTTTCCCTTACTAAGGTTTTGTTCCCACTAGGTTTTTCTTGTCAAGGTTTTTAATGAGCGAACCAAAAGGCGTATTGTTAGATATGTGTATTCTTTTTCCTTTCTCTAAGATTACTTTTCCGACTGGTATTTTATNTTGCTTATGAGAACAAAGTTATATATATCAGTTTGATATACGTTATATACGAAGTATATTATTTACTCCCTCACAGTAGGTTCAGGGTCAGGAACCAATAATTCCATCTTATTATTATTGATGTGCGATGTATATTATGATTAACACCATAACGCACAAAGATAGGTTCTCAAAGTTGAGGAAACAAGTTAGTTTTTCTGACATGAGGGGGAGACATGATAAACAGTTGAGAAAAAGTTACGTGGAATGAATTATCATGTGTACATCTAGATACTCGAATAAAATAATATGAACTTGAAGTTCATAAAAGGATAATTCATGTGCAATATATTGCAAGCATGCCAGACGCATTTGCTGACCCAAAGAAAGTAACTATATTCTCATTGCAAATGCTCTTATTAAGTCCTAGAAGGACAACGTCTATGGTACGCTTAAAGCATATAGACAAATCGGTTTCAAATAAACTTCTTGATAAAGAAGATGAGCAAATGATCAAAATGATCATAATAAAGGAGGCAAGTGATCTAGAAGATCACATGACATAACACTTCATTAAATCTCATGAGAGATTCAAGTACCTGAATATATGAATGAAGAGATCTCTATATTATGTCTTTATGAAAAATAAGGAGGTTGGAACCGATATAAAATGTTTGTCCACGACATCTATGATAGCGCTAAGTATAGATGAGGATCTTAAGTCTGTCGAGTATAGACACAAAAATATTAGCCAAATGAAAGAGACACAATTCGAATAGAATTTGTTTCATACGAAAGACATATAGTTTTGGACCTGCAGTTCAAACACTTGAAAGTATAAAGTCAATGGTATGTGCAATCAGTTTTCTATATCTTATATGTCTAGCATGACATGAAAACTTGATATGCATCTAAAGTGTACTATATGGCTTATATGACTTAATTTATATGACAATCCATGAAGGATTTAAGTTGCTTGAAGCATATACAATTCTTGATCTTGAAGTACCACTTCCTTAGTGCAATTTGTGCACAAATGTATCTTGCTATAACTATAGGCATGATAATATGATAGCAAGAGTTTTTACCTCTATGTGAAGATATTGAACTGACGATTCCAACAAGATCATATGAAGACAATTCATCTCTATCAAGAATGATGATTTCAAGGTGCAATATATTCATTCAAGTTAATATGGCTGATTTGTTTATCAAATATCTACCAAAGATCTTTTGAAGATGGTGCACAAGATTGGAATGCAAATGCTTAAGGATGTGAAGTGATGCTCTCATGGGGGGGAGTTAATACGCGTTGTACTCTTTTTCCCTTACAAGGTTTTGTTCCACTGGGTTTTCCTTGCAAGGTTTTTAACGAGGCAACAAAAAGGCGTATTATTAGATATGTGTACTCTTTTTCCTTCTCTAGAATTTTTTTCCCATTGGGTTTTATTTTAGTTAAGGTTTTAACGAGGCACATTATCTGCTAAATAGACATTCAAGGGGGAGTGTTATAAATAGAATTGTATTTATGGTGAATGTCGATATTTAGAGAGATTCTAGGGTTCATTGCTTGGTGGCTAAGTCACCCTCTCCCTATAAATAGAGGGTTTTATTCCATTGTAATTCATCCCAAATCAATAAGAATTCTCTCCCTTTACTTTTCTCTGCAATACTCTTCTTCTTCTTTTATTATTTTATAACAAGATGGATTTTATCGCGACACTCCAGCACAGTACAATTCCGATTTTAATATTCTTTTTCAACTTTAACTACTCTTTTTCTAACTTTAACAAGATATTTGAAAATACCTATGAAGAAGCCGAAAATGAGAATAAGGAATACTTGTAATATAAAATATATATATATATATATATATATAAAAGCTATACCTGCGCGCTGGCACAACTTGCCATGAGCCAGACGAAACTTCTTTTATCATAGAGGATGGAGCCCAAGTGGAGCACAAATCTGGAATTTGTTTCTAAAAAAGGAAACAAATTGCACAAATACCACTAGATAATATCAAATCTTTTTACTAACTTGGGTTTCAAAAAAATAAGTTTTATTATTAAATATTTCTTTATACTCAAAAGAACCCTGATACATATCAGAAAAATATCTAATTCAGAAAGGGCCCCTGAAGATATGATTTGTAGCAAGAGCAGCCCCAATATAAGTCAAAAAGTATTCAAGATTGGTACAGCAGAAATGTTTGACGAGTAGTTATCCATTCAAACTGCAGGTGAAAAGCTTAAGATGAATGCAATTTTCAAGAATTCTATACCCACTTAAAATTTAAAAAAGCAGTTGAAAATGACTATACTTAAGTTCTTGCTTGTAGTTCACAAAGATGACAATTTGTACTTGCTTTTGTAAAGTGAAATAGGTAGGTGTTGAACTGTTCATGTTATACCCTCCGCACGCCTACCTCAACTAGTCATTAATTGAAATTTATAACATATCTCCAAATCTTTTTAACATTTAAAGAATTTGCAAATTGTAAGGTTAAGGTGTTAATTTCTCATAAGGTCACTGAACTAATAAAAATTGTCCGTGAAAGTTACTTTACTTTGTTTTGTTACTGAAAAGTCATTATATTTTGTCTATCGTAATTGAAAAATCTCTATTTTGTACATTGTGACTGAAAAGTCACTTTATCCTTTCAAAGGGCATTTTCGGTTGCTTTCGGTTAATGTGATATTTTTTTTAGCCTAACCACTTAAGAACTTAAAAATATTCATTAAAATCATTCACCAACCCGACCCGACTAACTAGACCTTTCTCTTTTCAATCTTTAAGAAATACATAACATAAGACACACTCGATTTAAACAAAATAGTGTAGACATTTGTATCTGAAACACATCTCTGGTGTGTTGCTTTATCGAATTATTTGGTTAATATATTGCGTTATTAAAATTGTTTAGCTACTTATTCAAATATGTAGTTTGTAGAACCTCTAGCTAAATGAAATGAGTGCAGCTGATTCTAGATAGAAATATAGTTGATTGGTATATATTATGATATAATATCATGCATTAATATATTCAAAATAGTCGGAGGCTTCACACGAACAAAATAGAAATGATAGCAGAATCAGGCAGCTGCCTGATCTATTCTATTATCTATATCAAGCCACATAGAGATAATTATATTTTTTTTTTAATAGAAGTATTACCAAATCCTTTTTGAATTTGCTATCTTTTTATAGATATATAAATAAATATGTAGTCGAGAAACAAATGTTAAGTGCCCGCACCATTTTGTTTTAATCGAATGTAGCTTTTTTTATGTTTTTCTCAAAAGAAAAAATAAAAAGGTCCACCTAGTCGGGACATGGAGTCGATTGGTAAATAGTTTTAATGGATGGTTTTAATATTTTAAATAGTTGGCTTGATTAAAAAAAAATGCCACATCAGCACGAAAATATCCCATAAAAGTATACGGTGACTTTTAAGTTATAATATGCGAAAGAAAGTGAATTTCAGTTACAAAACATAGTAAGTGGCTTTTGAGTTACAATGGACAAAATAGAGTGACTTTTCAAGTTATAAAACAAAATAAGGTGACTTTCTTAAATAATTTTTATTAATTCTGTGACTTAAACTCCAAGTTCAAGATATTTAGCTCAGCGTTTGAAATTCGGCCTACTCTTTTATAGACTATAATTTATATTTTTCGGTATTAACTTTGTGAGAAATCGCGAGTTGATGCTGCTAAATTGATAAATTATTTCCTTTATTTAATGGCTATTGTTTGACAATTTATCGTATTGTTTTAGTTAGGTTGAAACTCAAAAGTTGGACATTTTGTACAGGTTAAAATGGGTAAATTTTAAAAATAGCCAGATTTATAACTGGTCGTTGAAAAATAGCCCAATTTCAAAAGTAATCGAAATTTAGCCACTTTTTAAATAAAGATAAATCTGAGCGAAAACACTGTTCAAAACACGAAAAATACTCCAGTATATTATGCTGGAGTTCCAGCATAAGTATACTTGAACTCCAGCATATTATACTGGAGTTCCAGAATAAGTATGCTGGAACTCCAGCATAATATGATGGAGCTCCAGCATAAGTACACTAGAACTCCAGCATAATATACTCTATTGCAGCAAAATAGTGGCTATTTTTCATTGACTTGGTAAACGCTGGCTATTTTTGATTGACCAGTCCGAAAACTGGCTATACCGTGAAATTTAAACGGTTAAAATTAAACTAGGACCGTTTAATTATCTCTCTTATTTGGGGGATAGGGTGGGAGACACGAGTAAACCAATATAGTTAAAGTAGTTAAGATTTAGCAATATATATTGTTGCCGACTAAAACTAAAAGAAAGCCGAGAGGGGATTTTTTACTTTTCCTATTTATTAAATATCTTGAACCTGCTCCTAAAAAGCCAACATTTAGCTTGGTACAAAAAAAAAAGAGTAATTTTGAGGCCTTTTTCTTTGGTAGGTGAAAAGTAAGTTTATTGAAGAAGATAAAAAGATAAATCTGCAATTATGAAATTCAGATATTTAAATTTATGGTTGGAAGAGTTTTTTAAAAAAAAAAATCATTGCAAATTAATGTATTTGAATCAAAGAAGATGATTCACTTATTTTTGTTAGAATTTACTAATATCGAACTGAACAATGAAGCATTTAAAAAGCATTTCACATGCAAACGTGGAGAATATGATCTCATATGACTAGTAATATAAACAGAAAAATTAATCCTCTAACAATCTCTTATATTTAATATTATCAATTTCTTATATTATATTGCCAATTTCCATAAAAAGAAAGAACATTTCAAATGGACCATATGACTGACCTATCTCACAAGAAAATATATGCTCATCGTCATAGGAGAAATGGACCATTGCTTGTTTTTTTTTCTAAAAAAATTATAGCATTTTCTTTAAAAATTTAAAGGAATTCTGCAGGCGTTTTCATTTTTCCCGTAACTGAGAAATATTGTTGAGACATAATTTCTGTCCATATCTCATACTACTATTTTAATATTTTCTTTATCAAACTGATTGACTACCAAATAAATTGACGGACCAAGTAGGACTCTGAAATAGCTAACCATTAAGGCAGTTCGACAATCATCCACTGGAAAGTAAAATACACACTGAGTGGCATTCAAATAAATAAATACCAAAGAGAAAAACTATTTAATATACATTATCACTGTTTTTACATAGTTGAACAAACTCTTTTTGTTCTATATTTAACCATTTTAATATTTTTACTCCTTACGGTGGTGTACAGTTCTTCAACAAATTATGAGAAACTCCACTTCCATATCATTTATTATTATCTTTAAAAATATATCAGAGTAATATATTGTGAACTCCACTACTTTTATTGTATCATTTTGATAATGATAAATATATACGATGCAACAAAATTTTTAAAGGATTTCTTTATGTGTTTTATCATTTCCTCAACAAAGAAAAAATTGTTCAGACATGCATCATCTCAAGTCCATATCTCATACTGCTACTATTTTATGATTTTCCCATCAAATTGATTGACTGCCAATTATTAATCCACTAAATGCAAAAAGATTGCGTGATAAACCAACTTGGAGTCTTCAAATAAATAACCTTTAAAGCAGCCGGACAATCTTCACTGGAAACTCAAAACACACACTGTCCATCTTTGTGCCACACAAATATATAAATACCAAAAGAGGAACAAACAAAAAAATAAAGCTTTACTTATTTTACGAATTATGACAAACTCCAATTTGTATTGGATGGTGTCATTTATTGCTATTTAAAAAAAAAATCAGAGTAAGATATTGTTTTCAAGTGTAGTTTGTGAATTAAGCAAAATATGCGTTTCCGTATACGGTAAAAATAAGACTTGTCCGATTTTGCCATTTAATCGAAGATTCGGATCAGTTCAGAGCACGAAGATAAGGTATCGAGCCCGAGAATCCAGGTGCTCGTCGAGATCGAGGTCAACAGCGACGAGACCATATATGACAGACTTCGAACGAAGCGCAATAACGGAAAGGCGAGATATCCGTAACCGGTCGAAGATCACGGCGGAAATCCCAGAACAGATCAGATCAAGGGCGGTTGTTTATGCTAATCATGGCGGAAATCCCAGAACATATCAGATCAAGGGCGGTTGTTTATGCTAATCATGGGATTTACTTCTGTAATTAGAGTTATACCATAATTAGGACTCCTCTACTATATAAAAAGGAGTCCTCATCATTTGTAGACACCTTACATTCACAAATATCAAAGCAATATAATATTTCTCAGCTTACTTTCTTGTCATCAGCTTATTGTGCCTTTAACTATTCTTGCATAACTAGCTCGAGGGTGTCCGAGCTCGAGGGCTCTGTCCAAACGCTGGTTTGCTTTATATTATTGTCAATTTGCGTCACCTATCTTTACGTTTATTAATTGGTATTAGGTGAAATCATATATCCTTAAAATCACATTATAAGTTTAATTGTTATCCAATTTTTAGGGTAAACAGTTTGGCGTCCACCGTGGGGCTAAGAATAATAGTGATTGCTTAGTACTAACCCTCATAACACACACTGCTTTTATGCTTGTTCTCGTAAGTGTCTTTGATTTCAGGAATCAATATGTCGAACTCTCAAGCAGTACCCATTCATACAGATACCGGCCATGGCCTTCATGGCGAGAATGAGCACTAGCCGCCCCGGGAAACGGAGTGCCTCCAATCAATCCCAACGGACCACAGGCCGTAGATCTGGTTGATGTCAGTTCTCGTGTCGCCATTCGTGGAGATTTAGGCGTCGACCCTGAAAATAGCGTCCGCAGAAACTCCCGGGCAGCCGATCAGAACGCACAGAGTGGTGAAGAAGGCGGGATTAGCCTTCGAATGATATTTGACATGCTACAAACTCTGCAGGCTGCGATAGCGCAACTCCAAAATCAGAATCGAGCACTAAACAGAATCGAACTCGATACGTCACAGGAAGTTGTTCATAGGGTCGGACCCGTGCAGGAGAAATTGAACGATAATGGATCGGGAACTGACCCCGCCATGCTCGAGGAGCTCACTAAACGGATTGAATGGGGAGAAAATCGAGGCTAATGATAAAAAAGTAGAAACGTACAACTCACGGGTTGATCAAATACCGGGGGCACCCCCGATTCTGAAGGGTATGGATTCGAAGAAGTTCATACAGAAGCCTTTACCACCAAGCGCGGCTCCGAAGCCCATACTGAAGAAATTCCGCATGCCAGAAATTCCCAAGTACAATGGAACCGCTGGTCCTAATGAGCATGTCACTTCTTACACATGCGCAATAAAAGGAAATAACTTAGAAGACGGTGAAATTGAATTTGTTCTGTTGAAAAAAATGGAGAAACTTTATCGAAAGGGGAAATGATATGGTACCACAACTTGCCGCCCAATTCCATCGATTCCTTCACCATGCTTGATGATTCATTCGTAAAGGCACACGCCGGAGCAATAAAGGTCGCGACTAGGAAATCGGAACTCTTCAAAGTGAGACAAAAGGACAACGAAATGATAAGGGAACTCATATCTCGGTTCCAGATGGAACGCATGGACCTACCCCCGGTCACCGATGATTGAGCTGTCCAAGCCTTCACCCAAGGATTGAACGAGCGAAGTTCGATAGCATCACGACAACTTAAACAGAATTTTATTGAATATCCAGCTGTGACCTTGGCCGATGTACATAACCGATACCAGTCAAATATTAGGGTCAAGGACGATCAGCTGGGAGCCCCTTCCAGTTCCGTTTATCCAGATAGATCCGAGGGCAGGATTCAAAGAGACAATCGATAGAGAGCCCCGATCGAACAGAGACTAGTACAAGTCGTATAGCACAGATTGTAGAAACAGCGGACCAGGACGTAATCCCGTTCGGAATAATCAAAGGAATGATCGAGGACAAAACTCTCGAGTGCTCATGAGTAAGAGTGGATTCGATAAACATGTCGAGCCCAAGGAAGCGCCACGTTTATCAGAATAAAACTTCAGCGTCGATCCATCAGGTATTGTATCAGCCATTGGTCGAATCAAGTATACTAGGTGGCCCAAACCCCTACAGACCGATCCAGCTCAGAGGAACCCTAATCAAATGCGCAACTTCCAATGAACCCATGGTCACAGAACCGAAGACTGCAGGCAATTAAGGGAGGAGGTGGCTCGTTTATTCAATGAGGGTCACCTTCGAGAGTTCCTGAGTGACTGAGGTAAAAATCATTTCAGAGACAGGGATGCAAACAAGAAAAATGAACCTGAAGAACCGCATCACGTGATCCATATGATCGTTAGTGGGGTCGATATTCCCCAAGACCTGATATTCAAATGCACCAAGGTAACAATCACAAGGGAGAAGCATAGCCGAGACTACTTACCAGAGGATACCTTATCTTTCAACGATGAGGATGCAGAAGGAATCGAACAGCCTCACAATGACGCACTGGTAATAAAATTCAAGTTAAACGTGTGTTAGTTGATCCAGGTAGCTCGGCAAACGTTATCCGATCGAGGGTCGTAGAGAAACTCGGCCTCCATGATCAAATCGTGCCTGCAGCTCGGGTGCTCAACGGTTTCAAGATGGCAAGTGAAACCACTAAAGGGGAAATCATGTTGCCAGTAAACGTGGTCGGAACTGTCTAGGAAACAAAGTTCCATGTAATCGAAGGTTATATGAGATACAATGCTCTACTCGGGAGACTTTGGATCCATAATATGAGGGAGGTACCTTTGACTCTGCATCAAGTCTTGAAATTCCCAACACCGGAAGGAATCAAAATAGTGTACGGCGAACAACCAGCAGCCAAAGATATGTTTGCAATTGATGAGGTAATACCAGTATCAGAACTAACATCAATAAAGGGACCAGAATCAAAGGAAAAATAGGAAGTCAAATAGCAACCACAATCGCCGGCCTCGACCAGATCGGAACAGTAGGAAACTTTCAAGGATGATGATTTTGCGATACCTCGAACCTTCGTAATTCCCGATGATTCCGATGCCAGGAAGTCAACGGTCGAAGAGCTTGAACAAGTCATATTGATCGAGCATCTGCCCGATCGAAAGGTATACCTGGGCACGGGGTTAACTCCCGAGCTCAGGGAAAAACTCTTTAAATTCCTTATTAAAAATATGGATTGTTTTGCTTGGTCCCACCTTGACATGACAGGGATCCCACCGGAGATTACCACTCTTCGATTGAGTTTGGACCCAAAGTTCAGATCGTTAAAGCAAAAGAGAAGGCCACAGTCCGAGGTAAAGCATGCATTCATCAAGGATGAGGTAACCAAACTTCTCAAAATAGGGTCCGTCCGGAAAGTAAAACACTCCGAATTAGCAAACGTATTTGTAGTCCCCAAGAAGGGGAATAAACTTAGAATGTGCGTGGACTACAAAGACTTAAACAAAGCATGCCTTAAGGACTCATTTCCTCTGTCGAATATCGATCGCATGACCGATACCACGGCTGGCCACGAGATCCTCAGTTTTTTTGATGCCTACTCCGGGTACAACCAAATGCAAATGAGCCCGGAGGATCAGGAAAAGACTTTGTTTATGTACTTATTGCTATAATGTAATGCCATTTGGCCTAAAACATGGCGGTGCTACCTATCAACGCCTAGTAAACCGAATGTTCGAAGAACAAATAGGTAAATCAATGGAGGTTTATATTGATGACATGCTAGTTAAGTCCCTGCGCGCAGAGGACCATTTGACAGATTTGCAGGAAACCTTCAACATATTGAGAAAATACAACATGAAGCTCAACCCCGAGAAATGTGCATTCGGGGTCGGTTCGGGCAAGTTTCTCGGCTTTATGGTGTCAAATCGGGGAATCGAGAGTCGTGGACAGCGTTAAGGCCGTACAAAGATTAACAGGGCGGATAGCCGCTTTAGGCCGGTTCATCTCGAGGTCTTAGGATCGAAGTCACAGGTTCTTCTCACTGCTCAAAAAGAAGAACAATTTAGCTGGGACCCCAGAATTCCAACAGGCATTGGAAGAATTAAACCGGTGTCTTTCGAGCCTGCCATTGCTTCATACTCCGAAAGTGGACGAGCAACTCTACTTATATTTGGCAGTATCGAAGGCCGTGGTAAGTGGTGTCCTAGTTCGAGAAGAGCAAGGTACGCAATTTCCTATTTACTACGTTAGCCGAACTTTAGGTGAAGCCGAGACCCGGTACCCACACTTATAAAAATTAGCGCTTGCTCGAAAAAGCGCCTCTAGGAAATTAAAACCGTATTTTCAATGTCACCCATTTTGTATTGTAACCACTTACCCCCTTCGCAACATTTTGCACAGGCCCGAACTCTCGGGCCGACTGGCCAAATGGGCCATAAAAATCAGTGGGTATGATATCTAGTATCAACCGCGAACGGCCATCAAGTCTCAAATCTTAGCAGACTTCGTGGCCGACTTCACGCCAGCCCTCGTACCCGAGGTCGAGAAGGAACTATTGTTAAAATCGGGTACATCCTCGGGGGTGTGGACCCTTTTCATAGATGGTGCTTTGAATGTGAAGGGGTCCGGGCTAGGCATCGTTTTGAAGCCACCCACAGGCAATACAATTAAACAATCTATCAGAACCCCTAAGTTGACTAACAATGACGCCGAGTATGAGGCCATGAATGCAGGTCTCGAGCTGGCTAAAAGTTTGGGAGTAGAGGTCATCGAGGCCAAGTGTGATTCCCTACTCGTGGTTAACCAAGTCAACAAAACCTTCGAAGTTCGAGAAGATCGAATACAGAGGTACTTGGCCAAACTGCAGGTAACCCTACACTGGTTCAAAGAATGGACCCTACAGCATGTACCTCGAGAGCAGAACAGTGAGGAATATGACCTTGCAAATTTGGGGTCATCAATCGAAGATGACGAAATTAGCTCAGGGACTGTCGTACAACTTTCAAAATCGGTAGTCGAAGAAGGACATGCCGAAATAAACTCCACAAGCCTAACTTGGGATTGGAGGAACAAATACATCGATTATCTAAAGAATGGGAAGCTTCCGTCGGACCCTAAGGAATCGAAGACTCTGCGAACGAAAGTTGCACCATTCACATTGGCCGAAGATGGAACATTGTACAGAAGGATGTTCGATGGGCCATTGGCAATATGTTTAGGTCTGGGAGACACCGACTACGTCCTACGAGAAATTCACGAGGGTACTTGCCGGAACCATTCCGGCGCCGAATCACTGGTTCATAAAGTCATCAGAGCAGGTTATTATCGGGACAGTATGGAAAAGGAAACTAAGGAGTTCGTTCGAAAATGCGACAAATGCCAAAGACATGCATCGATGATCCACCAGCCCGGGGAGCAGCTTCACTCAGTCTTATCCCCATGGCCATTCATGAACTGGGGAACGGATATCGTCGGCCCTCTGCCATCGGCCCTAGGTAAACCTAAGTTTTTTTTATTTATGACTAATTATTTCTCTAAGTGGATTGAAGCACAGGCTTTCGAGAAATTCAGAGAGAAAGAAGTTATAGACTTCATCTGGGATCACATCATATGCCGATTCGGGATACCTACCGAGATAGTATCCTACAATGGAAAACAATTTATCGACAGCAAAATAATGAAGCTCCTCGAGGATCAAAAAAAGGATATTATCGACGTCGTATCATCCTAGTGGGAACGGACAGGACGAATCAACAAACAAGACATCATTCAGAACCTAAAGAAAAGGTTGAACGACGATAAGGGGAAATGGAGAGAAATTTTTCCCGAAGTCCTCTGGGCATATCGGACAACGACAAAATATAGTACGGGGGCAACGCCGTTCTCCTTAGTATATGGCGTTGAAGCTCTGATCCCGGTCAAAGTCGGGGAACCAAGCGTCAGGTTTCGATACACAACGGAAGAATCAAATGAGGGAAATCTCGGTCCAAATTGGGAAGAACCGTATCAAGTCCTCGACATCATCAGAAAAGGGTCTTACAAACTTGGCACGTTGAAAGGCGAACAGTTGCCAAATAATTGGAACATATCACTCCTCAAACGATATCATCGCTAAGGTATGGTTTTCTCCTTTTTCATTTGTATTTGATACTAACTTATTGCAGGTGTTCGATCGAAGACTTCGAGAAATTCTTCAACACAAAGACCTCAGGTTTTAAAGCACGCATTGCACTCTTTTTCCCTTAGATCAGTTTTTGTCCCAAATGGGTTTTTCCGGCGAGGTTTTTAACGAGGCAATAATTATTTGTGCTACCTGGGGACAATTCAACAGTATCCGAGGCTTCATTACAATCAACCTCGAATACTAGGGGGCATCACCCTCGGATGTAACCACTCTCGGATGTTATGCTCTCAAGGAAAATACTCCATATCAGAAAGTCTCGATAGGTAAAAAAATTTAAAGGGCCAAACGGTCGAATGAACCGTGTTTTTGTAGATTATTCGAGCCCCGATGGCAAAACATGTACGCATGAAAGATTTATGGAAAGAAGTATTTTTTCCTTACCAGATGTTCCATGCCTTAGTGAAATTTCTACTTTGCAATTTCTACTTTACTTATGATCTATTGCGGAAGCCGGCTCAAGTGTCGATTGCAACTAAAGCTCGAGCTATCAACCCCATACTCAAGGACTGCCGTCCAAAAATCGGCATGTTTGAATTATTAAACTCCGAGACCATAAGACCTTGAAAAGGCAATCCTCGGTTTTATAGGCCACAGCCACCCCACTCGGGGACTGACACTTCGAACAAGTTTGAAGTATAATTGAGAAACAAGCCCAAAGGGCAAATCTCAAGTTAAAGGCTACGGTCAAACTAATACGGTTCAGAGACGTCCGAATTTCGTAATCAAACAGGCCTTCAAATATTTTCATAAAACCGGTTAAAAAGGGCTACCCTCGACAAATTTACATAGGGTTTTGATAACATCAACCCTCAAAAACCTTAAGAGGTACCAAACTGTTCGAACTCTCGAACAAACTTATGCTAAGGCATAACAAAGTTTTTCGATAAACTGAATCCTAATGGGTACAGATTTATCTCGTGCTAAGGCATAATAAAGTTTTATATGGTTAAATTTTAAGCCGAAAAAGGGGAAAAAGCCACTCTTTCAAAGGCCATACCGGCCCGATTCAAGAGCCTAAGGGCCATTATTTTGATGAGTTCGGGGATTCACCTTCGCTCAACCGGAACCTAAGGGTTTTTTCTACTCTGAGTTCGAGCAAGTACTCACTCGATTATAGAAACTATATTAATCTGACTTCGACAAAATTTTCACAAGACAACGAAGTGAGTCAAAATTATCGCAAGTTATAAAGTACACCACAATTGTCATAAAGCGAAAGTAAAAGAAAGTTCTCACAAACAGGAATTGGAGACAAATCGAAGAGAAAAGGGATCTTTCATATATGAAAAAATATTTACAAAGACCACTCAGGGTCCTACACAAAAAATCCAAAAAAGGAAAAAAGAATTCCAAATGCCTATTCTTCCCCGGGAGCCTCATCTTCATCTTCTCCACTCACGGATTCACTCGTGCACCCGGAGTCATCGTCATCAGAAGAAAGTAGCGCTCTAGCTTCGGCCTCAAGTACTTTCGCACTCTCGATCTCGGCAACAAGGTCAAACCCACGAGCATGAATCTCCTCGAGAGTCTCTCTCTGAGATTGGCATTTGGCATGCTGGGCAACGCAGAATGCTCGGGCCTGAGCGGCATCGGAGATTACTTTTTCTCGAGCGTGAGAAGCTTCAGCATCGTCTCGGTAGATAGCCATGACCTCCTCCGCGTCAGCCATTTATTTTTTCTACCTCAGATGCGGCCTTGCGAGCTCGGCGGCCAATCGAGCCTCAAGCTCCTCAATTTTCTTGGTGCGGGCATGATTTTCCTCCTTCATACTTTGGAGTTGATGCTCGTTCGATGAAAGTTGAGCTCGAGCAGCCTCTTTCTCCGAGGCAAGGCGATCCATGTTTTGTTTCCATCCCAAAGTCTCTGACTGCTTCATCTTGGCCTCCCTGCGAAGCTGCTCGATCTTTTCGGCGCTCTGCTGAACCTGCAGGATTGGAGTGTTAATCACCGTTTCTGGATTAACATAATGAGCTTCCAAAAATTTACATTACCTACTCAATCAGGTCGACTTGCCCTTTATAAGTTGTTGCCGATTCAGCTCGGAGGTCCTTGATCTCCTCTTCTTTTTGCCCAATGAGAAGTTTTAGGGCATCTCTCTCCTCCGTAAGCCTTTTGAGATCGGCCTCACACCGGTTTAGCTCTGCCCGGTATTTAGAAAACGCTTCCCAATGGAGCGTCAAGGCCTATGAAGAAAGAAAAGAAATCAGACAACAGGAAATAAAAACAAAAATAATATTGATAAAGGAAGCTAAGGCTTACCTGACTCAGAAGTCGATGGGCCTCATCAAAGATACTCGATGCATCGCCCGGATCGGAAGCATCTTCGACTCCAATGAAGCAACCGTGGAAAAGGTCCTCCCCTTCATGGGCTATTCCCACATCGGGGGTCTCCATGGCTTGGGCCTCCTGAATTTTCCCCTCAGAGAATGTGGGGAGGGGCGGCGAATCATCAACATTTATTGCCCCAAGCGTGTCACTTGGGGCGTTCTCTTCATTTTGAAGGGCCTGAAAACTTGCCCCTACAGGTACGTCCACCGTTTCCCATCACGACGGGGGGCATCTTCGGCCTCCGATGACTCGGGGACTTTGCTCGGGCCACCTTCCGAGATCTCCTTAGTCCGAGGCTGAACCTCTTCGGTCATCACCGGCTCAGCGGCCTTTGGGACCTCGGTGCTCCTCTTTCGAGCCACCAACTCGAAGACGGCATCTTCATTCTCCTCTTCTTCATCTCGTAGCTGTTGAACTACGTTTTCAGGCAGGGCGGCGGTATCTTCTTCGACTTGCGAGCCTTGCTCTTCTTGGGCTTTGGAGTATCGGAGGGTGAGATCCTTTTTCTCTTCTTATCCTTTGTCGGCTTTGGGGCCTCCTCCTCCTCCCCAGACGGGGGCCTCATGATGGCGTTGTCTCCGAGACCTGTATGAAAGGAAATCAAGTAGAAATCAAAAAAGTGACATTCTAGAAAAAAACGTCAAACACATGAAAAGAAACTTACCATGATTTGCGGCCTCCTATCGGCCCTTTGCTAAATCACGCACGAGCGCTCGGCATATGAAGAAGTCGACGCAAGTTTCCGAACCCAGCCCTCAAGGTTCGGAATATTACCAGGCACCCAAGAGACCGCTGCATCATAGGAAGGAACATCGATGAGAAAAGGCAAAAGGAACGAAACAGTAATGGAGGCCAAGAGCAGGGTTTGTACTTACGCTTCATGTTCCACTCTTCGGGGAATGGCATCTTCACGGCCGGAATTATTTCGGAAGTTCTCACCCGGACAAACCGGCCCATCCATCCTCGGTCCTTGTCCTCATCTATGCTCGAGAACAGCACCTTGTTGGCCCGACGCTAAAGCCTTATTAATCCACCTCGATAGAGACGGGGGCTGTACAGTCTAATGAGATGGTCGAGGGTAAAAGGCAGGCCCGCGACTTTGCTCATGAAGAATCGAAGCAAAATGATAATACGCCAGAAAGAAGGGTGGATCTGGCCTAGGGTTATTTAGTATTGGCGGCAGAAATCGAAGATAACTGGGTCGACGGGACCCAGCGTAAAGGGGTAAGTGTAAACACTTAAGAACCCTTTCACGTAAGTGGTGATGTCCTCTTCGGGGATCAGAATCACCACCTCTTTGCCTTCATGTGAGCACGTGATTTTGCCCTATATGAATTATTCCGAAAAATTCAAACAAAATGATTTCTTTATTATTTTACAATTTTTGTGAATTTTCGTGGCATCTTCTGTTAATTGTTTGCATTTTATTTGTGCATTTTAATTAGTGAAAAATACAAAATAATGTGTTGCATGTGCATTGTTGCATTAATTAGTAATCAAGTTATTTTACAAAAAGAAAATCAAAAAATAGTGTAATTTGCATTTTTAATTTTAGCTTTTATTTTAAGTAGCTCCTCTTTTAATTTGTTTGTAATTAATTGTGTTAACTATCATTTAGGTTTAATTTAGTGCTTTTATTTTAGTTAATTAGTTTCTAAGAATTAATTTAGGAATTATTCTAATTTTGGAAAAAGAAAAAAAAAAGAATTTGTGAAAAAAGAAGTGAAAAGCAAAGAGTTTGTTAAAATAGAAGAGGAGTAATTGGGCCAATCATTTTTTCATTCTCTTGCCCAAGCCCAACGAAATAGCCCCAAAACTCTGATCCAATCCAGATCCATACCCATACCCGGCCCAAAGCTTTCGGTCCGCAAGGCACTAGGAACGACGTAGTATAGGAGGTGAACGACGTCGTTTTGAGTTCAATATAGCTTGAACAAATCTTGGCCCTTCATCTTGTTTCATCCGACGGCCCATAACACTTCTCCATCCTCGCTTAAGACTGTCCAAATTCTTTAGAGACAAGTCCATGTCCCAAACACTCTCCACTTCCATCTCTCTCATCTCCAACCCTAAACCCGCCGCCTTGAACCTCTTCACCATCTCCGGCCGGCGGCGGGGCTCAAAACACTACCAAAAGTCAACCAGGCAACCATTACCCCTCCCTGAATCCTAATCCATCACTACTTCTCTCCAAATCCTAGCCGAATCGGACCAGTGTCGAATCTAAAATCTAAGGAAAGAAAATATTTCAAGTTTTCAAAACTTCTTTGAGCGATATGGTTTGAAACGGATATTGACCGTGTGTTTTCTTTGAGAACATACGGTTAATGTTTGTTTCGACTCAAATCGAAGCCGTAGAGTTCATCAAAGCTTTGTCTAGGCGACTTTGAAGGTATTATCTCTGTCTATTCTCCATCGTCTTCCTCGTCAATTCAATTATTTGAGTTTCTTTTTCTGTTGTTTCTCCTCCATCCCCGTTACTGTCTTTATTTTCATTCTTCCTCTTGTTTCTGTTTTTATCCGCACAAGTAGTGGCCTTGAGTTAACTTTGTTTAATTTTGTTAAATAGATAGAATTAATTCAGTTTGCAAGTGTTAAATTGGGTAGGTTCTTTTGGAGGCTGTCCTTTAGTTGATATTGGGGTCGGGTCAGAATTCTGGGTCTTAAACTATTCATGGGCTGGGTGAAGTTCTTGGCCCATCCCAACAGCAGCTTTAGAGTTCTGGTTGTTTGGTTTAGCATGACCTATAGTTGGATTGGTTCGGGGAGGGTAAATAACAGTAATTGAAAGGGGTATTTTAGGAAATTGGGTTAGGAAATCTTTGATAACAAGAATAGGAAGCTTCTAGTAGGGGTCTGTAATTGAATTTCAGACTTTAGCTTGGATAGCAAGTCAATAATTGGAGGTTAGCTAAGCTAAAATGAGAATTCAAGAGGGGGCAGGGTGCAAAATTGAAAACATAAGGTCTGCCCTAGTCCCTTGCCTATAAAGGCATCTTAAACTTGCCTTTCAAGGCAGAGATGAAGAGCTAAAATCCAGAACAAAATACAGAGCCTACAGATTCTGAAAGATAAGCATTAGAGAGCTAAAATATAAGAAGAATACAGGAAGTATAAGCTACTACTGTTCCATCGAGTCTGAGTTTGAATTTTTGGGAAAAGCATCTTTTGATCAGAGTTGGGGTTCACCTTCTAGCTTGAAATGGGTTGAAAGTCAGTCAATGATCTCCTTTGGGTGCTTTGGTTATTAGAATTCAGTACCCCTTGTTCAGATTGCATTTTTGGGGTTTTTGCACTGTTGAGTTTACTGCTCCATCAGATTTTTGAGCTGTTGTTCTGGGTTTCATCATTAAATCTGGACTGTTTGTTGCTGGTTCATTCTCTGCTCAAATCTAGCTGCTGATTCTCCTTGTTCACTCATTTTTACCATTTCAGGTACATTTTCTTGTAACCATGACGGCTGTGAGATAAGTCAGAAAATGAAGTAAACTGGGAATGATGAAACATGAGAATTGATTTCAGTTTATTGAAATATTCTACTTATTTGTTATAGTTTGATTTTCTCTACTTTATGTTCATAGTCGGCCTGTAATAATTGCTTAAAATGATTTGTATATCAGTTCTTAGTTCATAGTTCATCCTTTACTTGATTTTCTCAAATATTGTGTATTTGAAGTGTACTGGAATATTATATAGTTTGATAGCTTGGTTTATGGCTCATGGAGGTACTGTCAGGTTCTATCACTGATCTAGTGTGAGTGAACCTGATAGTCTCTTAGTAACCTGGTCAATTGTGGTACTTTGATTCTGTGATGAAGTTTGGCTCATTAACATATGTGATTGTTACTGAAATAACAAATTGGTACTTGGTCTTAATCGAATGAGAAGCTCGAATTTGAAGTTTAACTGGAATTGATTTGAATAGTTGGGTTGCTGGGTAACATTAAAAGATTGTTGGTCTGTTTTGTTCAATCTATACTAGTCCTGTGTGTTGTATATGATAGTCCGACTTCTTGGTTACTTTCTCTGGTATTAATCATTTGAAGTGGAAATATTGTATATTCCTTGTGCTAACATGAGCTATAGTAAGTTGTTTAGTTCTTTCAGGTTTGGAATCATTAATTGTGTGGAGATTGTATAGTAATTATGTTATCTAGGCGTCAATAGTTAACGGTGAACTAGGAGGAGGAGGGCTGGAGAAGTTTTATGAGTCACTAGATCTCTTTTTGGAAGATGCTTCTATTTGTGTATTAATAGTATGGTAATTACAAATGATGCAACAGTAGGTGGCATTTGCTTTTCATATTTGCTGGATACTTGAACATTTTGTATAAAAGGAATCTCTTGAGCGTTAAAATAAAATGTTAGTTTAAATGCGGAAAAGTATACAAGGTATTTACGAAAGGTATTTTAAGTTAGTTTGACGTAAATTACATTGCTAATTCTTGACCTTCCACGCTAATCTCAAGGTAGTTTAGTAAAATGATTATGAACATCCGTAGTTTGCTTTAGTTGAGTACAATCCTTTGAAATTAGAATCGAAGCGTGCCATTTAGCGAATTTCTATGGCCCCTACAAAGTTAATAATACGCTAGTTGCTTTAGGCCCGGCATTTAATAATATTATTTTCTTAAACTCGGGTGCACATTTATGTGACCCAAATCCAAATCCCAACGAAGTTGAAATGTGTCAAAAACCACGGGTGCACTGGTGCGACGTGGTCCGAGACGCATTTTCACGACGTTGCAATCTTATTAAAAATAACAATAAAAGCGGTTTACCACTAAAAGGCATATAGGTTAGAATATGTTTTAAAATCAGATAAAAGCAAATACAACAGTTGAGCGACCGTGCTAGAACCACGGAATCCGGGAATGCCTAATACCTTCTCCCGGGTTAACAGAATTCCTTACTCGGAGTTCTGGTTCGCGGACTGTTAACAGAGTCATAATTTCCTCGGATCGGGATTCAAACGGTGACTTGGGACACCATTAATCTCCCAAGTGGCGACTCTGAATATTAATAATAAATCCCGTTCCGACTGTCCTTTAATTGGAAAAACTCCTTTGCACCCTCACTGGTGTAGCGAAAAGGGAGGTGTGACACTTTCCAATGGCAATATTTCTTCACCTGCTTAAGGTCGCCCTCGGTTATCGAGCATATATATTTCGACATTGGCTCACATCGGCCGGGGACCAACGAGGGTTTCTCAACCTTGAAATCGAAAGTAAGATCGCACACCCCGGGTACACACTCCTCGATGCGTGGCTCTACCGGCGTCTTGTCGCTGGCCGGCCGCGATGAAGAAGCTTTCTCCTTCTGAGGAACGGTTTTTGATGTTTTTGCCATCTTTATATGGATTCAGGGAAAGAAAAATATGAGATTTGTAGTTTTGAAAAATGGTTGGTAACTGTGCAAGGATGGAGAGACTTGATAAGATATGAAGAACTTTGGAGATCTGTAGAAAGACTTAAAGAACTCAGAAGTATTTTGAAGATTAGTGCAAGGAAGATTCAAAGTAAAGTTTAAAGAAGTGAGAAGAAGACCTATTTAAGGATTCGCGGCGATGGTTCACAGGTACTAGTGGCCGACCATCAACTGACACTCATTACTGATCTTGGTAACCGTATCAACGCGACGCTCCGGTCGCTTCTGTCACTTACGTCACAAGGGTGACATCATAACTAGTTGAAGTATGAAATCGAAGGCTCAGTTCGTTTCTTCTCATTACACTCCAAGAAACGAGGGGACTATCTGTATATAGTTAAAATAGGACTTGTCTTATTTGCCATTTAATCAAAGACCGGGGAATCACGTCGAGAGTTAGTCTCGTAATGGATCAGGTCAGAGCACAAAGATAAGGTATCGAGCCCGAGAATCGAGGTGCTCGTCGAGATCGAGGTCAACGGCGATCGAGACCATATATGACAGACTTCGAATGAAGCGCAATAACGGAAAGGCGAGATATCCGTAACCTGTCAAAGAACAGCACGGCGGAAATCCCGGATAGATCAGATGAAGGACGGTTATTTAGGCTAATCATGGGATTTACTTCTGTAATTAGAGTTATACCATAATTAAGACTCCTCTACTATATAAAGAGGAGTCTCCATCATTTATAGACACCTTACATTCACGAATATCAAAGCAATATAATATTTCTCAGCTTACTTTCTTGTTCATCAGCTTATTGTGCCTTTAACTATTCTTGTATAACTAGCTCGAGGGTGTCCGAGCTCGAGGGCTCTGTCCAAACGCTGGTTTGCTTTATATTATTGTCAATTTGCGTCACTTATCTTTACGCTATTAACTGGTATTAGATGAAATCATATATCCTTAAAACTATATTATAAGTTTAATTGTTATCTAATTTTTAGGGTAAATAGTTTCATTTTTCAATCTCTCACAAATCCCTTATACGTTTTTTTCATATAAATCGAAAATGAAGTCTCATGTGTTGAATGGAATTTGAAACAAATATTCAAAGGAAATAATTGGTTAATAAATATATCGATTTTGAAACTCACTTAATTTTTGGTAATGTCATTCAACATTCAAAGGAATAATCCCTTGCTTGTCATGTCATACAAATGATAATGAGAACCTTACACTTACGAGAATAAATTGATTATATACGAATACCAAATATTCTTCGTATTTTCCTCCTCTCTCTCTCTCTTTTCTTTTTCTCTTTTTTGGGTTTCGTTTTCTCTTCCCTCTCAATATAAGCTAGTTTGAAATGAATTGGATCTTATTTCCTTCGAGGTAATCATACTTTCTTCGGTAGATATTGTTGGGTTTTGTTAATTAAAACAAGAGAGATGTGAATGGAAAATTGTGGGAAAAGAAATGGGGGAAATGAAATTTTGAATTAGTTTATTTTACAAAGGAACTTTGTCCCTCATTGGATAGGAAGAGGAAAATTCTTGTGCTTATATATGGAAGCACTTCTTCTAGCTCTTAAAGAGTTGAGAAGAGAACAAGTCTCGCGCCGTCATCGTTGGATTCGGATTTGGTCAATTGATATAATTGATTGATAATTTTTTGGACCAAATTTAATTTTCTTTTTCGTCATTTAATATTTTCTTTTCTAATATTTTTGCGCGAAAAATATGAATTCGCGGAATCATTTTCCAACGGTCGAATTCGCGACCAAACATTCCATTCAACAGAAATTCAAATAATTTCTGCGGAATAGACATCTTATTAACGAACAGGCATCTTTGCACCTGTTGGGACTCAACTTCGTTGGCTATAAATAGAGAGGCTTAGCCTCATTTTCCAGTACCGAAATCTAAATATTTCTCCCCTCTATCTTATGCATTCTGCATTATTTTTTAAAGCAAAAAAGTAAGCATTTTGTGTGATTTGCTCCGCCATTTGAGTTCGCCGAAGTTCTGTGATTTGAAGTGCCGCCATCACAAAATAGTTATTCCATTCTATCTTGGGAGAAATTAATCCGAAACCTTGGACAACTGTGAGGGGATTAAATTCCTTAAGGACACACAAGAAACTTGTGGGCTCGGAATTTTTCTGTTTTGTTTTGCTTAAACTAACGTTTTCTGATTTTCTGATTTTGAATACAGTGAGATAACATATATGCTCTTAATCTTGCCCCGATTACATCTAGACAAATAGAAGCAAGCTGGCGAGCAATGACAAGAAATGTTGATTCACTTTACAATCTGTTTGGATGGTTGTTACTTGTTGTATCGTATTGTATTGTTACTTTAAATACAATATTTATTTTGATTGTTAATTAAATTTTATTGTATCATATCATTAAATCTGTCACTACATAACGACGAAAAATGTCACTTTATGGAAAGACTGAGTTGGTGTGATCATGACGGTATCTTATCTTGTTCTCTCATATATCTTGCCCTTATAAATTATTAAATAATCTTATTTTATCCTTTATCCTATCTTTTTATATAATTCGACCTCGTAACTTACTTTTCTTTATAGTATTGCAATTTTATTATTTATATTGTTGGTGCATGACATCATGAAATGACGAAAAACAGTACAATCTATCCAAACATTGTATACATCAAGACGATACAAAACAATACAATACAATATTCTACGATATATTATGAAATGACACATAACAACCATCCAAACAAGTTGTTAAATAATAACCAATTTTTTTTTGTTCTTCCAATGACTATAAGGACTATAACGAATAAAAGTCAAGCATGTGAAATTTTGTCAAAGGCACGAGAAAGAGCTTATTAGTATGGAAAGAACAAGATCATGTTAGTCTCCAAAGTGCTCTATTAGCAGTGAACAATTTCAAGTGAGAAGGCAAATCTTAAAGGAATCAGATCATGACTTTTAGACAAAAACTTTACTGTTTGGTTACATATTTCTTATTTAAGAATCATACTCGAAACCTTTGTCGTTGCTTTAAATCTTTTAAAACTAAAAACAAAAGGCAAATGCGACTAAGTAGACATTTTTCATAGTTAGTAAAAGTCAGAGAACGTAAATTACAATTGCCGACATCAACCTTAATCATTAACGATGGAAAAATAGCAAAATATAAGGAAACTATAAAAAAAAAAAGTCTGAAAAACCATAACAAAAGTACGTAATTGTGGACCCATTGTACAGTTAGTAGTCAACTAGTACGACTTCGAGTATAGTACGTACAAGAAGTTGACCGTGGAGCCTGCTTATGTCACGTTTGAAATTTTTTATTTTTCATTATTTCCTTTTGGCTACTTTTGCAAAATAAATAAATATTATACTAACATGTAAGTATTAAATAAAAATGATTATATAGAGAAGCAAAATTGTCGAACCACAGAACTTGAGATACTAGTAGACAATATATCCATTAAATCTGCATCTTTTAATCGTTCATTCCTCAAGACTTTTATCATGTATTTGACCCAGAACCAAGTATTTCCAAATCGGGACTCTGACCTCCAGTTGAAAAGCTGAAAAATGCATTTGTGATCTGGTAAAAGGAGCCAAAAATACTTTAAGAGAAACAACTTCATTTCCCAAAAACAAACTTACTCAATTCAACAAATTCTGACATATAACAATTCTATAATCAAATTCAATTATGATATTTCGACTTTTTCATATATAACAGCACCACACAATTCACATTTTATTGGTGTCTAACCACACCACCCTAATTCATTACACATTTCATAATCTTATACAGGGTAATCAGAAGAGTTCAATAACTTAAACATTATAAGGTTTGTTAATGAACGTTGTCATTGACGAAATTGAAATGTACCTTCTTCCCAAAATTCTCTTAAATCGTCCGCTAAACTGAATAGGTAACATATGAAAAGGTACCATTTGGTTCTTTTTTTTTTTTCCTGATGAAACAAACAAATCAGTGGAGAAAAGGCCAGAATTTGGTCGAAATGTTGGTGACTGCAGTAACTGTTATCCCAGTTATCAAACGGAGCAGTACTCAGTTGCAACGCGAGTAGAAATGTAGGTAAAGCAACTTAAAGTTGGACGAGATTATGTTTTGAAGCTCAGGTGCAGTTTAACCGCACTTAGTTAAATTACTCAGGAAATTGGTTACAGAGCGACTACAAATCTAGGATTGACACAACAATTTTGAACACAACTTCTATGATCACGAAAAGGCATGTACCTAAAGACTCCAGTTACCCTGTTTTCTCCATCTTCATTACCTGTACTACACAAAACTACATTTCTAGATCCCTAGTCTCAATACTTTTGTTACCAAAAGAGTGTTATTTCACAGTAGAAACGAAAATATAGTACAAGTTGTTCCTACAAATAAGTTTAGCTGCATAAAGCAGCAACCAATGTGAGCACACCTGCTTGGGTAATCAGGCCAGTGCACTGTCAGTCCGAGCTGCATCTTCAGTCGATTGGCTTCAATAATGTCTCAATCCGTCTGACAGAGCAATGCAACTGTAATTCATTTGTTCTCTCGCCCCAATAATTGAGGAAATGAAGAGAACCACCGATAAATAAATTGAAGCAAATCCAAAGCTTAACCACTCTCTTCACTCAACCCAAACCAGATTTTGTCCCAGATACAGGTCTAAGCATTGAATGACTGAGAGCAGGCTGGGAACTTGCTGGAGCATTAAACATACCGGGTGTTGAAGAGGAAGGGTGTATCGCTGAGAGAGGCAGCCGAGGGCCAAATCCATACATCCCTTGTTGCGGCATAAATGACATGTGAGGATGCATCGGTTGGTTGTTTCCATATCCAGAAATAAAATTTTGTTGTAGAGGACCTGAAACAGCTTGTTGCCTACTATTTCCTGTGTTACTGACCACTGGTGCACCAGCACCAGACACACCCATTGGTCGGGATACTCGAACTGAACCAGGTTGAACTGTCATCATCCGAGCACGCTCTGCAGCAAAGCGTTGCCTTGTTCTCTCCAGTTGTTCACATTCTTTCATTAACAAGGTCTCCACCTCTGCGAACTGCTTCAGCTTCAGCTCTAACCTCTTTAACTGCATGGGGAAAGTAGTAGAGAAATCAAAATTGTTGCAACAAAAAGGTGAAGAGATCCTTAACCGAATATAGTTTGATCAAACATAGAGATCCACAAAAGAAGCTCCCAGTTAGGGCTTGAATTTTTCCTCTTTTTTTTGTTCAATGAGCGGACTAGTTGGGAGTTGAATAAAACAGTGTTAGTACCGTACTACCATCCCTTCCTTTCCAGTAAAGGACTGCTGGGAATAAAACTGACTCAAGTGCATCGCATACAATAGACATGAAACAAAACAACGATAAAAATAGATTTGATATTGAACTTATGGTTAACAACTGACAAATACTCGGTAACTGTAACAGTGTATGTTTCCAATGCTCCTTAATGGGGCAAACTTCGTTCCAGTCATTTCCATTTTGCACTCTTTTTGAATATTACCTTTTGCCATTTTTCCTTTTGGGGCTAGAAGGAAAGCGGGTGAGAAGTGACTATTATTTAACTTTTTTTTTTTGATGAAGAAGTGACTATTATTTAACTTACTATCGATGTCATGTTTATGGTTTCAAAAATATCAAACAAGCACAAGAAAAACTATAGTACTCGAGGCTTACTTGGTCATAAATCCAAGGAGAACTTGAAATTTATCAACAATTTATTATACTGGCATCAAATTTTATCATCATAAGTTTAGAGTGCCCCACACTGTTTGAGAAAATGGATGTGGTTGAGAGGATGGGTTGTTGTCTTCTTATATGGTCTTTGCACAATCCTCATCTCATAACCAAAACTTTAGGGGTTGAATTAGGCCCAAGATCTATTTCTTTATATAGTCTCAGAGCCAAACATATTTATATTCTTGGTTTACCCAATGTTGGCCTGATGTTATGTTGTCCATGCTCTAGATGTCCAACCCAGGCGTGCCATGAGGTGTTAGAAAATCCTACATTCGTTGAGGGAATGGGTTGTTGTCTTCTTATATAGTCTCGATTGAGTAGCCAAATGATCATTTTGTTCACACAAAAATTTTATTTTCTTAACAAGTTCATATCTAGTAGAAAGCTAACTCCAGCATAGCATAAGTCCCCAACAATACATTTATATAATCTACTGAAGATATCATTGATAAAACTAGCAAGAGAGCCTAATAAAAGCTGGAACTATGGAAAAACACTATATAGAGTGAGGTTGTTAGGATAAGCAGACACATGCCAGGTAAATTTTGTCCCATATGAAGAATGAATATAAAGAGATGAGACCCCATCGTGGTGCCTAAATGCAGATAATTCAGAAATCTAATTATCAATCTTCTAGAAAAGTGACATGTCAGATAAACATGTAGCAAATAGAAGTAAAATAGGATAGTGAAATGGAAAATCGCTATGCAATAGGAATATCCCTAATAGACTGAAAGACTTTAAGTTCTACGAAAACTCGTGAAACCATCAATTTTATATGGGGTCCGTTGGTCTTTAAGGCCCAATACATCCACAAGATGAATGTCGTAGAAATGTGGATATTAAGATGGAACTAGGGAAGTGGTCCAGCATAATTAGAAATGATCACATTCAACAGAAAGTACAAGTAGCTGAAAGAAAATGGAGAAGGTCGCATAAAAATGTCTGACCATGTCTATGCGGACCTTCTATGCACCAATAAGTTGGATGATATGATGATTGAAGGTGATAAAGAGAAATGAGGTAGACCTAAAATCACATGAAGGAAAGTTATCTCAAACGACCAAAATCCTCTTCTGATCAATGGAGTAACTAAAAAAATAAGATAGAAAGTATCTACATAAGCAATACAAGCAGTTGGGATTAGCTAAACACTTCGCGTATTACACTTGGCGTGGTATTAATGCAGGACGGTAAAGTGATTGCTTACGCGTCTCGCCAGTTAGTTGTAGTTACACTAGGTCCAGTCTTTATCATGAGTCCTTTCATTCTGAATCTCTTTATTCTGGTTAGACGACTGGTACATCCACTTTATTAGCATTTTCATCTTGATACAAGTGTGAGAGTTAGAGAAATCCTCGCGAGATAAATTATTTATATCGGAATGAATGGCCTAAATAGAGTAGAATGAATAAAGATTCATACAGTTGACCCCAACTAGTTCGGGATTAAGGCATCTGCAGAAGGTATGTATGATGACGAAGTGAACTTCATCCAGACCTCAAACCACAACTCTTCAGTTACATCCTGCAAACCCTAATTCTTCAGACCCAAAATCTTCCAACTTCTTTGACCCAAGTGAATACCACCAACTACCAGCAACAAATAAAAATAAAAAAAGAGAGCTTTAGCAGCAGTTCTTCAAGATATTCAACAGCACATTATTCGTTAAGTTTCAGCAAATAAGCCCATTCCATCTCAACTCGGAGATCCCGACGCCCTCCAGCAAAACCCTAATTCTTCAGACCAAACTCTTCCAACTTTTTTGACCCAAGTAAATACCACCAACTACCAGCGGAAAAAAAAGAGCTTTAGCAGCAGTGCTTCAAGATATTCAACAGCCCATTGTTCGCTAAGTTTCAGCAAATAAGCCCATTCCATCTCAACTCAGAGATCTCAAATATTGCTACAGAAATGTTTTACCCTCCAATCATACAGCACATAACAGCCCCTCGGTAGAACTTTCAAGTACAGTGGGACACCATTGTAAGTATGTAGTACACCTACAAGGCCGTCATAATTGGAAAAATCCAAATGCCTAAAAGTAAAATATGGCAATAAAGAGCACACCCAAAGCAAAACGGGAAAGAAAGAGGATGAAATGGACTCAACAGAATATCAACTAATAGCTAATGATATGTGGAAAATTCCAATGGATTACCAATTGGATATACATAAAAAGTTTGGAGCTAAGTCCAAAAACAACAATTTCAGCAAATTACCTGATGGTTGACTATATTTGCAGATAACCGTTGAATCTCACGTTCTTCATGGTCAGCAAAAAGCTTTGCCTTTATAGCTGCTGCTGCAAGACCAACTTTAGCAGCAGCTCTTACTCTTTCAGTGGATACTGGAGCACCTCCAACATCGTGTTGACCCCATGGACCTTGTCCTCCCGGCTTTTCATCTGAGAAGTTTATATCAGAGAATTATTGGAAAGATGTAATAAGAATAGTACTAGTTCAATTTATAGCCACCTTTTAGCTGATAAGAATTTCCAACATCTCCATGAGGACTTCCATCCTTTCCATGAATTCTTCCTACACTGATCCTGCACGTATGGAAGCAAGTACATATCTTTAGATCAGTAGGCCCGTTAGAAATGTTTCATCCATCACCTTCCATAGGAAACTAATACTTCTGGTATTACCAGCTGCTGAATGCAACAAAATGCATGAAGTCAGACATCTCTAATTTTTTTCTAATAATATTTGCACTAGAAAAAGCTGCTTACCCTATGTTAACCTAAATCTAAATTTTGTTGTTGGTTATAGTGGAGTCTGCCTTTGCTGTCTATTTGAGAGAGTGAAAAGCCAAAATGGATTTCTATAGATGGACCAGCAAGATTTTTAGACTTAGATGCTCCCAAAGCACAGGGTTGTGCAAACAACAGATGACTGAAAGGGAAAGAACAATTTAAAAAGGTGCAATACAAGATTTCGTGAAGCACAAATTACCAAATGCAGAAAGTAGAATAAGGAGAAACACTTAGGCAGTTGGAAAGAAAGAAGTAAAGCATTGTGGGGATGTTCCTAATGGGTCTCCGACTTCAGGCATCAGCCAGATGGGGATGGCAGGTGTCCAGTTTGCTGGCCAAAGACGTGGATGGAGAGTCATGAATTCAAGTTCCAGTTTAACATATACAGCCAAAAATAGACTACTCCACGTGTTTTGATGTCTCTAAGAAGTTTTACTCTGTAGTACATACTTATATATTTTGGTTTTTCTCCAGGTCACGATTCACATACTAATAAAATGCAATATTTTAAATTATTTTGAGCAAGAAAAGAGCCAAATAAAGTAAACTGCAGAAATACCACAAAAGAATTCATTAACAACTAATGAGACAATGCTTGTATCGTACAAATGGGGTCAATAATGGTAACAAAAGCAACTAAAATAGAGAAAACTTTCAGAAATTCTGCATCACATAAAATGCCCAAAATTCATATCAACAATCACAAGTAACATGCTAAATAAAACTAGCATGCAGAATAGAATATGAATACAGAATTGATGAAGAAAGAACAGTAGAAATACACACCCGTTATTAGCTGTAGATCCATCTATCTGAGTCATGTTCAGTGATGTTAAAGTATCATCCTTAGATAAAGCTGCCAAGGAAGCATGGGCGCATGCTGCAGCAACTCTCGGTCCCACAGCAGATGCCAAAAAAGCAACCTACAGACAGTAGAGAGAGATAAATTTTTTCTTCTTTTTATTTCTACCTTATATAAGAAGTCATATGCTTTCTCAACTGTCTATATCATAAACGGTATGGCATAGTCAAAGTAAATGTACTCCAGACAGCTGTTTAATAAAGCACATTTAGCCAAAAATTATAATATGTAACGAGCTAGAGGTGAGATTAGGGAGAGGAGAGTAAGCATAAAGCAAAAATGTAGAGATTAGGCAGCCCGGCAACTGGATAAATACTTTTTTAGTTTCTTTTGGTTCTTACTATGTCCAGATTGCGCTATAGGCTATAGCCTCCCCTTGGTTCTGACAGGGTTTGTATTATCTTTTTTCCTCTTTTTGGTCACACTGATAATAGGCAATTTCCACACCATCAACTAGTGGAGAAGGACTCAGATAGGGACGTACACTTTAAGAGAATCAAGACAATAACCTCCTCAAACTGGGAAAAATCTCATATTCTAATAGAACTTGAACCTACGAACAGGTAGATCCAGGCCCAGGGCCTCAATCTTGACAGTTCTGCTAAGGTCTTCCCTTGTTTAATTAATTAATTCTACAAAGCCATGTTGCATACGCAGCATGGAACAAAAGTGAAAAGGTATTGTGTAATGATTTGGGATCTGATAAATCATTCCAGGATTTTAAAACGAAATGGTAAATAGATTGCAGTAGAGACTAGAGAGAAAATCAAATATGAATTTTGATTTTACAAATACAAAATAAAGGCTGGAATAGACCAGAAAACCATACTAACTGGGTCTGATCTGCAGATAACATCATTAATTTCTGGAAAGAAAAGGAATATCACTAGGCAAGTTATTTTATCAAAATCTGAATCTTCTTTCTTAGAAGCATCATTATGAATTTCAACGTGTTTCACTGCTATAACATTTTTACCATCATAAAAGATCTTTTCAAGAAACCATCTCACATGGAAGACTTCCATAATGTTTCTCATATATAGTTTTTTTTTACTGTTAATCTTTCTCATATATAGTTCGTCTGCTAACTCCCACTTTGACGACCATCTAACCAAAAGGGGACAATGGAATCCTTCTGCAAGTTACAGAAAAAGGATGGCACAGTTCTCTACCACCTTACCTCAATGAAATAACTGATGCGAAAAGGCATGCGTTGAAATGGTACTAAGAGCCCCTTTTTTTAATAGATTAAAAGTAACTAATTAACTAAAAAGTATGAAAAGTACTTTTAAATGTTGAGCTAATATTATAAATAACTTCAGGATTCTTTGCATCTGGATAGAAGTATCAAAACTGATAATAAGCAGCTGGTTTTTTCGGTAAAAAACGCTAATAAGCACTTTGTCTTGGTAAAATGAAAGAAATGCTCTTAAAGCTATTTACAAAAAAATATAATTAAAAATATCTCTCATGGAAAAGGACAAATGGCGAAAATGAACTGGAGAGGGAGTAAGGGGGTTTTGTTTTCGGAAGGGTATTTCAGGGATTACAAAAATAATAGAGATAAAACAGTAAAATATTTTGTAAAACCAAAAGCGCTTATAAGCTGAAAGCTATGAGTTGGGGGTCACCAACCTATCACTTAATTATAAGTACTTGGCTTATAGGCACTTTTGGCGTTTACCAAACAAGTAGAGAAGTCAAACAGTGCTTACAAGCTGGTTTAATCTTTTTTAAGCTTACCCAGACACCCTCTAAAGCTCTCATGAATATGCATTGTACTCCACAATTTCACACAGAGAGATTCGAAAGGAGGATAATAGAAGAGAAACAAAAGATAAAGAACCATTGACATATTCGCGTTCTTAAAGAAGGCATGCCTTTCCCCACCCACAAAAAGAAGGCAGCATTCCTCGAGAATCAACAGATAACGTTGCGGAAACTAGGAACTAAAGTCTCTTCATATGAAAAAGAGGAATACACATTTCATAAGAGCATGTTTACAATAACAAAGTCTTACCAGGGACATTACTGGATTTCCACAGTTTTCAAAAGGAAATTTGCTATCAGAATCAAGGTTTTCAGTGCTTGGTCCTGCATCATAAACGGATAAAGGACGAGAATATTAGAGCTTTAGTGTTGTGATCATACGAAAAAGGAAATGACAAAAGTCCACTGTCTCACCTGCAAGATTCCCGTTCAAATTTGAGTAAGATTTGTTACGATCTTCACCCGCAAAAGAACTTGAGGGACCAGATGCACCTGGAAGTTCAATATTTTCCAATGGGGCACCATCCACAGGCAGGCGGACAAAATGAAGGATGCACTGTGCCTTTGACTTGGTGCCAACATGTTCTGCAATTTGATTCCAGTTTTCATTGTAGAGTTGCATTCCCTCGAGAAGCAATAGCGTTTCCTGGTCAGTCCAAGTATCCCCATCTAGATCTCCATAATCTTTCATAGAGCTTACTTTGACGAAATCCAAGCTAGAGTGACCAGTGACAAATCCACCCTCGTGGAAGCAATCCAAACACAATAGAATATCAATCTGTCAAAGAAAATGCAAGTCAGCTTTGAATGCATCCGCTCAAAAATATTCATCCAAAGTCATATTATCACATGCCTATGTGCCAAATGAAAGGCAAACTTTTTAGTTGCACATGATATCTGCTCCAAATAATGTTGCAGAGAAAAAATTTCATAATCTCAGATATCCTTTTTTGCTAGCAAGAAAGGTTCTTAGACTATTGCTTTTCCCTTCTTTTTGTTAACCTTTGGCAACCTATTTTCTGAAACACTGGTATCCCCTACAGCATTCTAAGTTACCTGTTCAATGATGACAATCTAGAAAGGATGCTGGATTTCAACACAGTATCCACCAATTAATATTTGGCCGACTGCTATACAAAGAAATAGATTAAGCATAAGCACATGTATAACTGTCATGCTGCTTTTTATATGAAACTAAAATCAAACAGTCCAAGTTCATATCAACCGGAGCAGGTTCATATTGGTTAGCCTAATTCATTGATGGGAAGCTAAATACAGGGTAAGTTTTGCTTTTGTCTGGAAATCAAGTAAAGGCATCAAAGAACTTCGAATTGGAAATTTTCCACACTCTCTCTCTCTCCCCACCGTTTGACCTCGGCTTAACTTCGGGAGGCACGGAGAGGAGAAAACTTAAGATCAGTGTACTCTAAATATGATGCAATTGCCCACAGTATACTAATGCTCAAGACAACTGTTGAAAAGCATGTACATCTACAACAACATTAGGAAGCAAAGTATTTATTAACCAAATACTTAAGTTATATGAAGTAGAAGGGTGATCCAAGAGCTATGGATATTTAGAGGAGAATAAGTGGTTCGAAACGGCAAAAACATTTGAGGAAAAAAACAGCTATAGTGGTAACAACATTTAAGAAAATAACAAGTACAAGCAAAGACAACAGTATGTGTGATATACCTCTTTCTGTGACTGATAGTACGACAGTGAAACAGGCCGAGAACAACAATTGCATCGTAGTTCAGACAACAGTTCTCGGATTGAGTTGTCAAAGTCGGAGTCATCATCAAAATCACGCACAAGTTCAGGATAAACATCTCTCGCCTTGAGACAACATTTAGGCTTGTCAAACTGGACTAAGCTGTCAATAGACTTCAAACCAGCCACTGGAACACAGAGATCACTGTTTGAGTCCTCGTACAATGTGACATCTTTTAGGGCCTCCGCTTTAGGAGGAACAGCACAGTAGTTGATGATCCCCCAATGATCAAGAAACCTTGCAATTCGAGTTACATCATCAGCACTGACACCAGCTACAATCCCATGGCAATCAGCAACTGACAAGTGCTTTTCAGGCAACTCCATATACTTTGCAACTATACAATTTCTGCATTCCATGTATTTTTCTGGTGTATGTTCAGTTGACTTTCCAGAGAAAAAATGCGGCACCACTTGTCTTTCCAATCTGTGCACTGTATTAGGTGAAAACCAATCTGCTTGCAGAAGAAGGAATACAAAGGGTCAAATTAGACAGAGATCTGAGAGCAAAAACAACAATACATACAGAAGATTAAAGTACGCAGATCTCAACAAGTAAGAAAAAACAAAAATACATAGAAGACATACCACTACAAAGATCTCAAGCACTAACTGACCTACAAATGGAGACCGTGAGCAACACAGACACTGACATTGATTTCAAGAACAAACCGATAGGTGGTCTAAAAGGTACAGCAAGGAGCATTAAGCTGCTAATCTAGTCTCAAATGTGAAAGAGAATATAATCCAGATACAAATCCAAGAATACTACTGTATACCAGAAATATACTGCAGGTATGCTTGTATCCAGAAACACTCTGTATTGTGCTCAAGTCAAATGCACCATAAATGCCAAACATAGCATTTCCTGGTAATTTTCTTACATCGAAGAAATCCCATGTGGCTTCCGCCCCAATCCGATTGGTGCATAGGTTAGACTCCGAGGAGTATGGGCCCCGACCCCTAGCTCGCCCCAACTTAAAAACCAGGCTTTGTCTGAGGCAGAGTTCAAAAACCGTGACGTGTGCCTTACCCACTCATCATATATTGCATCTTGACCACTGAACCAAAGCCTTTAAGACAATTTCCAGGTGATTTCCATGAGATTTCAAGAATTTGGATTCCCAAAAGGCCCACATACCGCCAGAACAAATCATTATTTCTGTTGTACCTCAGTGTTGTCAAAGGCACGCTTAAGCCCTAAAGCGAGGCGCAAAACATGCTGAGCGCTTTGCGTCGCTTAGCGGGTGCTTCAGTAAGACATACCTTTCCTTGCCAATGAGCATAATCCTGAAGATGGGATACTAAACAATTGATATTTCACTTTATTGAAAATTTTTTTAATTTCTTTGTCCATATATTTGTTGTTCATACTTATAATTATTAGTCTTGGACTACACATACATATTTGTATTTTTTTTTTTCTTCATTTGTGTCTTTCTTCATTAAAACCCATGCTTTATTTACGCTTTGCGCTTAAAGCTCCAATGGACCTTAGAGCTCTTTCAGCACTTTTCACCTTTGATAACACTGAATTTGTCAGACTGCTGAAATTTGGAGGAAAAAAAACTTCTCAAGCCAAACTACTTCTATAGCATACTGGTACCTGCCACTCCCTTCGTGGAAAAAATATAGGCAATTCAAGATGGCTATTATTTTAACCCTGTAAGAACGCATAATCTTAATTGGTAAAGCCCGTGCAAAAATTTTGACAATGGTAGAAAATGGCACATGCTAAGCTTAGGATTTAAGTAAACAAATCAACTCTTGTACTCCACAGTCCACACATGCAAATCTTAGCATTCTTGTCTTTAGTTCAGTAAATTTCCTCTAGCATCTATTTCACAAGTATGCACCAAAATTATAGTTGGACATTAAAGTACAGAAGAGGATCCAAGTTCTTGTTTTTTCCCGACTCTCATGGTAAGATTGGAAGGTTAATGAATCCATAGTGTAGGATGGGTGGATTACCCAACATCTTCAGCCAGTACCTGCATTTACAAAGAAGTGCATTATAGAGTGGTGAGTAATTTGATTCAATTAGTGCTGGTATAGAGGCAGAGTCTGTCTCTATTTGCAAATTTGTGAATTGGTAAGTTACTGCTAGTTGTAGGCCATGGCATAATGCCTCAAGCTCAATGTATAGAGGAGAAGGACCAGTAGTTGTTTTACTAAAGCCCAGAATCCAGTTCCAGTCGAGTCTCTGATACCCCACCTATCCCTCCTTGCTCGAATCTACCCTTAAAGGCCCCATCTATATTGAGTTTCAATTGGTGTATAGTAGGGGGTTCCCATTGTTAGCTTCAAGGTTTCACGTATTAATTTTGGTGATAACAAACCAATACAATTATTAATCAAAGAATATTTACTTGTGGTAATCTTATTTTTGTACAGGTTTATTCAAGAAAGAAGATGCTGGTAAAGATCCAAACAAATATGGGAAAGAGAATATTATGTGAAGAATTTATCTAGGAAGTTTATTATGGGAAAGAGAATATTATGGAAAAGTGAATATCAAATATTGAATGACTCACTACAATATCAGAAGAAGAATCTACGGAAATTATGGATGGGAAGATTTTCAACATCTTGAGAGGAAAGTTGCTAAAATCATGGAGAAGATTTATTATCGTGTGGAAGGAAGAAACTATATGGAAGAGATGCTACAAGACAAAGGAAGAATATATTTTTATGGAAAGAAAATATATTTGGGTGTAGTATAATCTATATTATGGAAAGAGATTATTTTTCAAGATCAAAAAAGGAGTCAAAGATTTATTGAGATCTATCAGAAAGGAAATATTTTATTAAGAAAGATATTTTTACCAGGTCAAGTACTACAAGGAATTGGCCAAATCTTGCATTTAAGGAATGTTGCACAAAGAAGCTTATTTACTACGGATGAGATGGAAAGTACTGTTCATATAGGAAGAAGCATGAGTTACTGGAATCAATCAAGAATTACTACAATCATGGAAAAGTAAATCATGGGGATTTTGATTGAATCATCATGACTATTCTCAAGTAGATATTCATAAAGATTATATATTGCAGAGAATTATTAATCATGGATCTATTCAAGGAAAGAATTGATATTGGCATCATGATTGGAAATTCAAATTGTCCAATTCAAAAGAAAAGTTCGCATTAACAGAAGATCTCCAAATCTGCCTTATAGATTGTGATCATGTTCAAAAGGGCAAGAAGCAGTAAAGGAAAGTTGGAGCAGCAGCAAAGGAAATCCTTTTCCAAAATTAGAAGACCACTGTAACGGCTAGAATATTCAACGACCAAGTATAAAAGAGAAGATACTTGCAACAGCAAAATTACGCAGCCTTCTATACAATTGTCTATCCAACCACAAGTTCTTTATTCTACTCTTAACAAGCATTGTAATTCACTTTAGTAGATTTACTATGTACTCAAAAGAGATAAGAGAGACAGAAAAATATTGGAGAGGCAGTGTGTCCTAGAGGTTGTGTTATTGTTCGTTTCTTTGGTGAGCGAGTGAAAACCAAAGGGTCGTTGTTGGTGAGCGAGTGAAAACCAACCCTATCAGCGTTGGTGGTGATCGCTGAAAATCAAAAAGGTTGTACTCAATTCAATTCATAAAGAGCTCTAAAAGATAACACTCTTGCAACCCAAGAGGACTGGATTAGGATACCACTTTGGTTCCGAATCAGTATAAAATTTTTGGTGTCATTTACTTTATCGCTCTCATATTATATTCTATTCCTTTACTGTTAATTGTGATTAACACTTGTTTAAATCGAAAGAACTAACAGTTCTGTGCAGGCTGTCTCCGCATAAGTCGACTAGGTCTGAAGAGTAGTCGACTAGAAATTTAAAAAGGCTACAATTCACCCCCCCCCCCCTCTTGTACTTTCACCCATTTGGCAGCAACTTGTAAGGGTCTATCAAGTTTGTTGCAGTTGATGTTACTGCAATGCAAATATTCCATGGCTCTTGAGATAACATGATTACTATCTACTGAGTTATAAAGAATGTGGAAGGTGTTTCTATTCCTATTAAGCCAGAGAAGCCAAAGAGTGAAGGAGAAAAGACAATCCCACGTCAAGGAAGGGTATATGTTGTGTGGTTTTTGTTTGTATAGACTATCTAGCCAGTGGATAGAAAGGGTATCAACTAATTGAATGCTCACACCTAGAGCTTCCCATAAATGCTTTGCTATTGGGCATAATAGGAAAATATGTTGAGATGTTTCCTCCACGGTAGGACATACTGGGCAGTACAAAGAAGTGGCAACTCCAATGTGATTCAGGAAGGTTTTTGTAGGTAATCTATCATGGTAGTGTTGCCAAAGGAAATATTTAAGCTTATTCCAAGTTTTTAATTTCCAGAGCCATTGAGAATTCTTACTATAGGTGTGGGTTGCATTAGCAGTAATAAGAGGGTACACAGATTTTGTGGTGAATATACCATCAGTGGTTGGTGCCCAGGTTGGAGTATCAGTGTAGTTCTCGTTATTAGTGGGTTGAATAGAGTGGATTTGAGTTAGAATATGGGGAGGAAATTCAAAGGATAGTTGTGATAGGTCCCATGTCCCATTGTAGAAGATATTAGAAATCTTGAGGGTTGACTCTTGGTGTGTTAGGGGACCATGGATCATGCTCCTTGCGCTTTTTATGCATGGTGGCCAGTTTGCATGCCAAAAATCTACGTGGGAACCATCTCCAATATGTCATGCAGTAGCATCTTTACAAATGGTCCATCCTGTGAGGATATTTTTCCATATGAAAGAATGAGAAGTATTAGAGTACCGACCAATGTATTTGGAATTAAGCACTGTTGCCCAGATAGTAGTGGGAAGGTTAAAAAAATGCCAAGTGAGGCTTGTAAGAGCCACTTTGTTCTTATCCAAGGATTTTCGTATCCCCAGACCCCCATCCTACTTAGGCAATGAGACAGTATCTCATTTTATATAATGAATTTTTTTGGATGTGGGATTACTTCCCCAAAGGAAATCTCGTTGAATTTTGTCAATTTGACGGTGTGTTTTTTTGGGTAGCATGGTGTATTGCATGATGTGATTAGGGAGAGCATTGAGGGTGGTTTGAATAAGAGTAGCTCTCCCTGCTAGTGATAGGAATTGAGTTTTCCAACTATTAAGTCTTTTGTTGAGGTTGTCAAGGATAAAATTGTAGTCCCTTGGTTAAGGTTTGGTACTCAGAATTGGTAAATCTAGGTATTTCCCAAAGGTGTCACAAATTTTGATATTTAGGATAGGAGACATTGAATTTCTTTGAGAATTTTAGCAATTATTAGAGAAGAGTAGTTTTGATTTTGAATGATTAATTTGTTGCCCTGATAATCTACTGAAGTAGTCAAGACAACGTTTGATTGTGGAAGCAGATTTCTCATTGGCTGCTTCCATTAAGGTTAAATCATCCGCGAAGAATAAATGGGAAAGAGGTGGCCCATTGGAGCTTATTTTAATAGGATCCACAGAGTTAAATCAACTTGGTGATTGATAAGGGTAGATAGTAATTCAATACAAAGGATAAATATATATGGTGACATAGGGTCACCTTGTCTAATGCCCCTAGATGGCTTGAAGAACTCCGTTTGAGATCCTGACCAGGACAGCAATACTAGAGGTAGTAATGCAAGACATGATGAGTTTGGTGATTTTAGGTGGGAAATGAAAGTAGTGGACGGCTCTACGAATAAAAGACCATTCCAGGCGGTCAAATACTTTTTCCAAATCGATTTTAAGGAGCATTTTCCCCTTATTTCCTTTTACTTTCTTATAGTGGTGGATAATTTCTTGAATGATAATGGCATTATCAGCCGCCCGTCGTCCTTTGAGAAAGCTTGATTGAAAAGGGCCTATGAGGGTATCTAAAAAAGGTTTTAGACGGTTGACAATGATTTTGGTAATAACTTTATAGGTAGTATTACAAAGTCCAATAGACCTGAAATTTTTCAGCTCATTGGCATTAGGGAATTTGGGTATCAAGTAGAGGAAAGTAGTGTTAAGCTGTTCAGGGATGGTGAGGTTTTCAAATACAGAGTAACAGTAGTCATAGATTGTTTTATGGACAATGTGCCAATATTTTTGATAATAAAAAAGGATGTATTCCATCCGGACCAGGGGCTTTAAAAGGTTTAAACGAGAAAACAGCCCTAGTAATTTCATGATTGTGCAGTGGTTTATCCAATGCTGATAAATAAGTAGCACTGGATGAGACTGGGAAAGTTTGGGTGGTCAGCCAATTTGAGGAATCATGGCTTGTTTGGTAGATGTTGTGGAAATAATTGAAGGTGTGTTGAAGGATTTTATCGGGATCATTAATCCAATTATTATGAGCATCCTTAGAAAAGGAGATACGATTTTTCCTTCTCCTATTAAGGACACTTATGTGAAAAAATTTAGTACTAGCATCACCTTCACTAAGCCAGTTTATACGTGAACGGAGTTTTCAGTAATCCTCTTCTATTTTTAAAAGAGTGCTATACTCATTAGTGAGGGTTTGCTCGAGATTTTTTAAGAAAACACTCGTAGGATAGTTGGTCGATTTTTGGATTCCACTAAGTCGTGCAAGAATTGTTTTCTTTTTCCTAATAACATCACCAAAATTGTTGGCAGCCCAATCTTTAACCTTATTAGTGAAAAGAGTGGTGGCATTTGATAAATTTTGACCATTCCAACTGTCCATGACCATAGAAGGAAAATCTGGGTGATGGCACCATGGAAGGAATATCTGGGTGATGGCACCAGTATGTTTCAAGTCGGAAAATACGTTTAGTGTGAAGCCTAGTGCAATGAGATAGGGAAATGAGGGGGGTTGTATGATTAGAATAAGTCTTGGGGAGATGGGTAACAAACGCATTCGGGTAATATTCAAGCCATTGTTCGTTAATAAAACACCTATCAAGTCGTTCCACAATTAAATCAGAACGATTATATCTATGATTAGACCATATGTATTTTGCCCCCTTAAACCCAAGATCCATAAGCTGGCAGTGATTAATACAAGATTGAAATCGAGATGCTCTATTGCGATTAATAGGTCTCCCACCCCATTTATCTTGTTGACTAACAACTTCATTGAAATCACCACCTAGGAACCACACGCCCTTAAAATTGTTAGCTATATTTTCTAAGTTTAACCAAAGTTTAGACCTAATATTTACATGCGTGCTAGCATAAACAGTACTAAACAACCAAGGATGGTGATTAGGTAGTACCTGGATCATAGCATGGATTTCCTGACCATCAAGACGGATATGACTGAGTTGGACATGGGAGTCATGCCAAAGGATGTCAATACCCCCCGACTGTCCCTGAGCAGGGATCTCCACCATGTTGGAAAATTAGAAATCATCTCTAATGCCAATGTGATTGGTCATACGAGTTTCCAGGATGGCAACTAGGGAAGGGTTGTGGGTAGTCAGTAGGTCCCTAAAATGATGCCTAAACTCATCATTGTTTCCACCCATGATGTTCCAAATCACAAAATTAGGAAGTCTACTCATTGAGGGATCGGGGGTGGGGGGGGGGGGATTTTGTAGAACACTGCCATTCACTGATGGGCTTAGTATTACTGCGAAGTTGCCTACTGCCTCGTTTAGTGGAGGTCTGATATCGAGTGAACATTTGTACAGCTCCTGTGGGCACTTGCACACAAACTTCTTGTCCTCCATGCCTGAAACAGCATGATCTTAACTGCGTGTAGGTTTGAAATTTCTGTGAACGATGTTATGTTTAGTGGTGGGATGATCTGTTCTTGCTCTACTATTCCTTCCTCTTCTTGTACGGGTGCATTGTGATGGAGATGAGGTTGTGTTTGATGAATATCCATCGATGGTGGGAAATATTGAGGCACAGGTTGCCATGCATGGATCAAAGGAGGAGTGTTTTGATCCTGTGGAGCAAAGATTGGGAGCTGGTAAAAGAGCTGCATGTTCTGCAATGGATTCTAGTGGTGTGGGAGATTCCAATGAGCTTGCATGTTATGGAGTAAAGCAGGTGCCAATGCTGGAGCTATGGGATCGAGAACATTCATCACCCAAAGGTGGTTGATGTAGTTTGACATTTCTAGCCTCATGCCCTCTGAAATTAGCTGAGCTAGAATATGAGGGTTTGGAGGACAAATAGAACCTCCTGGTTCTGGATGTTCAACGTAAAGAAGGCTGCTTGTCCCTGAAGCCCTTGTTCCAATCATGTCGTTGGTTGATGGTCCTGAGGGAGGGTATTCGTGACATAGATTGGAAGATTTGGGTTTGGTACTTGGTTGTCCATTCTGGATAGTATGGATGGACGTTGGTGGGGGATAATTGGTTTAGTGGTATTCTTCTCCTTGTGAAAGGTTGTGGTGGATTCATGTTGAGAAGTGGAAGATGTAGAGGCAGTAGGAACTTGGGGTTCGTGAGGCAATGATTGAGTAGGTAATATAGAGTTTTGGGTTTGCATGCTTTGTTTAGTTGCTTCCGACTCTAGGTTATCCCTCATTGGGGAATTAGTTTGCATGTCCACGGGGCTAGCGTTGTGTGACAAGTTGTTAACTGGTGTATTAGGGGAATTATGGGTAAGAGGGGGCGTGCCAAGTAGATGTTTAGGGAGTGGGGCTGCTGGTTTGTCTATAGTGGTATTGCATGCAGCAGCTGTGCCACGTGGATCATCAAACCTGTGACATAGATAAGATTTACGTTCATGCAGTTGGATATCACTTTGGGGGGTAGTGGAGTGGTTTCGTGTGGGAAAAGAGTGGGGATCGTCTGTGGATTGGCTATGAAAAATTTCATCCAAATCCATTATGGCTGATTCCTCTTCCTTAGTTAAATCATTGCTATTAGCAAGCAATGATGAAAATTTATTAGAGGTCCAAATAGTAACAGTAGGATTAGCATTAGGATTATGAAGTTCTATAGTAGGTTGATTGGTAAATTCGTGTAATTTTTGTTGCTCAGAAGTAAAAGGATTTTTAGGCTTAAAAGTTAATTTTTGATTATTTAGGAACTTACCTGATGTTGCATCAAAAATATTAACACTGATACCTGTTTGGTTATCCGGGTTTCTGGCCTTTGGAGGAGTGGTAATGTTGCGTTTATGCTTATGTCCTTTTGGGAATGACACTGTTTGCCACTGCTACTCAGTGGAGTGTCCTTTACCTGTTGAGTTAGAGGAGATCACCCAGGGTCCCGTTTGTGTCTGCTTCACTGGCTCTGTTTTAGGGTAGATGCATGAAGGTGCTGTGTGACCTAAACGACCACATGCTTTACACAAAAAGTTTTCTCCTTCATACACTAATTATTGTAGATGAGAACCTATTTGAATTGCAGTTTGGACAGGTTGGTCTAATGGGACTTGCACACACAGTCTGGCATACCTCCCTCTGATTGTTGAACTGGTACAGGCATCTATACGCAGTAGCTTCCCAATTGAGTTACCAATATTTCCAAGCACTATCCCATCGTAGAATTCTGTAGATAACTGAGAAAGACGAACCCAGACGGCTGAGTATAGTTCCTTGGCTTTACTAGCCACAAAATTAGGCTCCCATCTTCTAACGGAGAGGTAATGACCATTGATAAGCCATGGCGCTTGTTGTAGAGCTTTTGCCATGTTTTCTTCTTTGGTAAATTAACTACATGAAAATCTGATCCTAGGTCAATTAATGAAAATATTTCATTTGGTTTCCAAAGGTCTTGGATCCTTCTTTTTAGATATTGATGGACCACTCTTTTACCTAGGAGTTTGATTATGAGAGAGAACCGCCATGGTGAGTACATGCGCTGCCTGTCCACATCTGATAGGGAGATATGAGTGAATTGTTGGGACAGTGATTCATGGTCGGAATCATCTCTCATTGGCTCAGCATAGTCAAGCATGGTGATGTTGGAGTTAATTTGTGTATTTGTTATAAATTCATGGGAGAGTAATTTCTCCTAAATGAGGGATTGTTTGAAATATTTGGGGCGGAATTAGTTGGTGATAATGGATGATCAGTAGTTTGATCAGGTGGTTTTGAAGGAATGGATGCATAAGATAAATTTGTTTCTGGGTTCATTCCTTGCTAATTAATGTAGAAGTTGAGATTGTAGGTGAGTAGAGAGAAGGTAGAGTTTCTCTCACTAGTGAAGGGAAAGTGTTTGATTTAAACTTATTTCAAAACTTTAAATTTCTAATTTTTTTCTCAAATAAAAAATGGGATAGTGATCAAAAAAGTGTTCAAACTTCAAAAATTATCAAAAAATTACGAAAGAAATCAAGATTAAAGATATATTAATAGTCAAAGAACTAAAGAAGAGTCTCAACTCTTATTTGTCATTGGCGAGTCGGAGTTGACGGATATCTGCTACTTTATCAAAGTGATGGTTAAAGAAGGTTGTGGCAGAATGATCTATATTTTTTTATTTATGGAGCGATAAGTTATAATTTGAAGCTTTTAATTTTAAGGAAGGGATTTGAAAAAGAATAAATTAATTAAGTTTACTATTATTTCTAAATACTAAACTACAATTGAATTCAATCAAATATAAAAGTAATAAATAAAGCAGTGATTGTTGAAAAAGGTTGTGACAAAATAATTTGTATTTTTCTATTGTGGAGCGATAAGTTGCTATTTGAAGCTTTTAAGTTTAAGAAGGGGATTTGAAAAAGGATAAATTAACTATGTAGTACTAAACTATAATTGAATTCAACAAAATATAAAAGTAATAAATAAAACTCATTAGTACACTAATTCAAAGAAATTCGTACAAAATAGAAGGAGGAGAAAAAGGCTGAAGATAGTCTCGAACCCACGTCATCCAGCAAAAGGAGGAAACTAAAGCGCCCCTATAACCATTCCTTCCGTCTGCCTTTTTGTGTTTGGGGGCACAAGTAAAATATTTAATGGGTCCCAACTGTATGTACAAATATATGGAGTTCGAAACTAAAAGGTTGCAAATTTTGACTCAAGAGAAAAAAATAGGTGAAAAAAATCTTGAAGACCATATTATGTACTAGTGCATCTAAAACATGCGCTATATCTTAACGGCCAGTTACCTCCGTTAAGGTATAGCGCATGTAATACTCAGTAGTTGTGCCATAGCAATTCATAGCGCATCAATTATATGCGCTATGTACAATTGTACTGATGATGAAGTGCTTCCCATGACAAGCATGATTGTGCCACATAAACTAACTCCGAGTCACTCTCTAAGCTTCTCATGATGACTGGAAGGTTCTTTGCACTCCCAATGCCTAATCCCCTTGCCTTTTTCACCTACCCATTTATGTTTGTACAAGTATAGTGCAAGTAATAAAATTTCTTTGTACATAGGGCATATAATTAATAATGCGCTACGCAATGAATTATTATGGTTGTAATACTGAGTATAGCACATGTAATACATGTGTTATACCTTAATGGGATAACTTGCCGTTAAGGTATAGCACGCGTTTTAGATGCGTTAATATGGTCCTCAACACTTTTTTCTACCTATTTTTGTCTCTTGAGTCAAAATTTACAATCTTTTGGTTCCGGACTCCAAATATATATAAGATATATATACAGGATTTTTGCTGTGGTAACGGGGTCCCGTGACCCCTCAACTCACAACCAAGGTCCGCCTTAGTCATAAATAATTACTATTTTGAGACTTGAAAGAACTTGAAAAGAAGAAAAATCAGATTAGAAATTTTTTTTCCCAATGTGACTTTGGTTCCGCCACAATATTCGAGCACACTTGTGTAAAATCTAAGGCATTCTCTTGCTTTTCTAAAAATTCTTTATTCAAAACTATCACCGTTTGCCTAGACCTTTTCCATCCTACTACATGTTAGAAAATAATAAACAAAAATGGCTTTGAGGCGTAAAAATCGACTGTCCTTAAAGAGTTATCGCATGTATACTAATTTAGGGAAATACAAAATGATTCTCTTCAAGATACAACAAAACCTGCAATAATACTTGTGGTTTTCTATACCACTTCGTTGGAAACTCTTGTGTATATATAGGCAACCAACATACTCTTTTAGAAAAGATGTCTTGCTTCACAAACAGACAGATCTGGACAGACACTTTCATAACAGACATAACTGTTTATTCGAATTTTGAATTTAAAATTCAAATAAATTGGTTTTTCTGTCACAAAAAATAGTAATTAACTTTAGGATCCGACCGGCACGCGCCCAAGCCCAAATTCAAGTCTTTGATTATATAATATATAAATATATAGTGTACTTAATTGCACTTACTTAAAAGTATGTATCCTAAATCAAAGACATGAAAGGTACAAGTGCTTAAAAAGCTCCAAAAAAGCCTTCTCTCTTCCGATGTGGGAACAATCCCACTTTCCAACTCTAAAATAGCAAACTATCTTACAATCCCCCACTAGTTTGTTATTTCACTTCATAACACTTGTGAATAATATAAAGTATCTTATATAGATTTGAACTTTCCTTTAGTGTAAGTACTTTAAAGTTTTGACGAAGTTATTGGTATCTTAAGATTTGAACCACAACTCCTTGTGCCAAAATCGAAAATGCCACACACACATCGTTATCTAGTAGCTTAGAAAATCCAGTATTCGCTTTAGCACGTTTACAGCCATGTGCTCATCCTGAATTCATGAATATTTACAAGATCAATCCTTCAAATCTTGCTAGAAGCGGCACCATTTCAATACTCATATAGGTGGAATTAGTTACTATGTCCCTGTTACTACAGACATTAATAATTCCATTAAGATTAATCAACCTTTTCATGTAACAGTATGCACTTTGGAGTTTGTCTTTATGCCCCTGTTATAACAAGCATTTAACAACTTCGTAACTCCTCACATAACACTAAGTAGTACAATGGAGTTAAGGATCCTAAAGAGGAGATCAGTGCTTAAATAATACAAATAACTTGTTATTACCCATTGAACTTATATTGTTAGAGTGTATACTAACTCAATGTGGGGTTTCCATTACTTGTATTTAATTTAAGGGTCTCAGCCACATCCTTTCACAAGTTTCTTGTACTACATCTCTACCCAATGGCTTCGTAAGTGGATCAGCCAAATTCTTATTTGATCTCACATATATTATAGCTATAGCTCCATTTATAATTAATTCCCTTATATAAGCATGTCTCAAGCTTATATGTCTCGATTTTTCATTGTATAATTTATTCTGAGCAACACACATTATAGTCTCACTATCATAGAATATGGAAATGGCTGGCATAGGTTCTGGCCACAACTTTATATCAAGTAACATATTCCTCAACCATTCTGCTTCTTTTTCAGCAGCTGCTAATGCAATGAATTCAGATTCCATTGTAGAATGGAAAATACATGTTTGTTTCTTGGATGCCCAACTAATGGCTCCACCGCCTAGAGTAAATATCAATTTTGATGTGGATTTATTATCATTAATACTTGTAATCCAACTTGCATCAGAATATCCCTCTAATACACTAGGGAAACCATTATAGCAAATGCCAAGTGCTTTATATATTTTAAATATCCAAGTACTCTACTTATTGCTTTCCAATGATCATTACCTGGATTACTGGTAAATCTTGAAAGTTTACAAACAACAAATGCTATGTTGGGTCTAGTGCAATGCATTGCATACATCGTACTACCTATTGCACTTGCATACTCCAATTGTTCCACTGCTCTTCCAGTATTTGCAGTCAGCTTAACACTAGAATCATAAGGAGTATTATTACTTTATTCCTAAATGACTGGATTTAATAAGGATTTTATCAATAAAATATCCTTGTGACAAAGTCATTCGCTTGTTATCTCTTTTGGCCTTGATTCCCAAAATTGTATCAACTTCATTTAAAACTTTCATTTTAAAAACTGAAGTTAGATACTTCTTGGTCTCAGTAATTCCTCATAGATTCGTACCAAAAATCAGCATGTCATTAACATATAAATAAATTATTACTCCATATTCTTTTGTAAATTTAGAGTAAATGCACTTGTCTGCATGATTATGTACGAACCCGTTTGATAGTATTACACTATTAAACCTTTCATGCCACTATTTAGGTGCTTGTTTGAGATCATAGAGAGACTTTACCAATTTACAAACTTTCTTCTCGTTTCCTGGAAGAACAAATCCTTTCAGGTTGTTGCATATATATTAATTCACTAAGGTTTCCATTTAAAAAGGTACTCACATAAAGATCATAAATAAAGGCCAAGGATTAAAGGACTCTAATGGATGTTATTTTTCCAACAAGAGCATATGTATCAAAATAGTTGTGATGACCCGATAGTTCATCTTATATTTTAGAACCTAATTCTGTGTTTCGAAGCCTCGAAATACCTCATCTTAACCCTTCTCGTTTTGCGTGGGCAGTCCGGGTTTTCCCGAAAAGCTTTTATGTTAAAAACTGAGAAAATATGAAAATTTTACCTTAAAATATATTTGAGTTGACTTCGATCAACGTTTTGAGAAAATAGACCCGGATCCGTATTTTGACTGTCCCGGTGGGTCCGCATCGTATTTTGGGACCTGGGCGTATGCCCGAAACCGAATTCGGAGGTCCCTAGCTCGAGTTATTAATTTTTGTTAAAAATTGAAAGTTTAATGATTTTTAAGAATTGATACCGGTTCCGTATTTTAGTTGCGGAGCCCCGTACAGGTCCATTATAATATTTATGACTTTTCTGTCAAATTTGGTGAGAAACGGAGTTGGTTTGGCGTGATTCGGACGTCACGGTTGTGAAAATAGAAGTTTTAAAGTTTTCTTGAAAATTTCCTTTAGTTTGGTGTCTGATTCGTATTTCTAGGCATTATTTTGGTATTTTGATCACGCGAGCGAGTTCGTATGAGGCTTTTGGACCTGTGTGCATAATTGGTTTGGAGCCCCGAGGTCTCGGGTGAATTTTGGATAGGCTACGGGTGGTTTAGGACTAAGAAAATCTGGTTTTTCTGCAGCTTCAGGTGTCTTCTAGTTTCCTTCTTCGCGTTCGCGAAGGTACTCTCGCGAACGCGAAGATTGAACTAGGGCTGGGTGGATTTTCTTCATCGCGAACGCGATAGCTGGGTCACGAACGCGGAGCAATGGGGGCTTTACCCTTCGCGAACGCGATCAGCATCTCGCGAACGCGTAGCGTTAGGGACCCGGGGGAGGGGTCAGTCATTTCTTCTAGGCGAACGCGAGCACTAGTTCACGAATGCAAAGGCCAGGGGGAGCAGCCTTCGCGAACGTGAAGAGGAACTCATGACGCGAAAGACACTTGGGCTGTTGCACATCGCGAACGCAAAGAAAGCCTGATGCCCAGACCTTTAAACATTTAAAAAATGGGATTTCTCCCATTTTTCATAACCCTTCCATTAGAGCTCGGCCTAGGTGCAATTTTTAAGTAAAAACTCAACACCAATTCATAGGTTTGTACTCTTTAACTCATTTTCTTCCATATCTAACATCATTCATTAATTCCTAGCCCTAATCTTTGTTCTTCCATGGTAGAAAACTAGGAATTTAGGAAGAATTGGGGGGTTTTGCAAATTGGGGATTTAGACCTCAAATTGGGGTCGGATTCCGAAACTAGTTACATAATCGTGCTCGGGGTGATGGGTAAATGCATTTTTGTCCGAACCTCGGGTTTTGACCAAGCGAGCCCGGGGTCGATTTTTAACTTTTTTGGGGGAAGTTTGGGAACTCTAGATTTATGCATTGTAATTGATTCCTTTAGCAATGTTTGATATTATTGAGTTAATTTGGCTAGATACGAGTGGTTTGGAGACGGATTCTAGGGGAAAGGCCCCGGTAGAGCTTTGAATTGACTGCAGAGTGAGGTAAGTGTTGTGTCTTACCTTGACTTGAGGGAATTAGGAACCCTCGGACTATGTGCCATGTGATTCTTATGTCAGCGGAGTATATGCGAGGTGACGAGTGCTTATACGCCGCCGAATTATCTGTTTTCCCTGGTTTTACGCTTTTCCATAATTATTTCCTTTCCTACCTTAACAGTTATATGCTCTAAATGCTTTTCATGCTTAACTGCTACCTATTAATCAATAGCTTCTCCTTTTAATGATGTTATCTCTTTTCATAGTTTCATGATTCCCTACTATTTGCTTAAATTGACTTACTTGCACCTTATAATTGTCAATTACTGGATTGGTCTTGCTGTGTGTAGATTCCTATATTGTACAAGGTTTCCTTTTTGGTTTAGTATTGTATTTATTGATCGTAAAGGTTTTGGTGGTTTAAACTGTTGATTTGACTATGCACATTGAGTACTTGGTACTAATATGGTGGGATCGAGTTGCGCGCCGCAATAGGTGGAATAAGGGTGGATTGTTACGGTGAAATAAGGGTCAGTTATGATATTGATATCGTTATATGGTGGGATCGGGTTGCGTGATAACTAGGGATTTTGATACATTTTATACTCCTCCTTGCTTATGTTTTGATTAGAAATTTGTACAAAATAGTCTCAAAAGGCTCACAAGTTGTTCTTGATTGCAGGTTTGATCAACAAAGTGACAAGATGTCAAAGTTCAGCTCAAAAAGGAGTGAAACTTGCACAAGTACCAAGACAAAACAAAGCTCAAGCAAAACAGGACCACCGCGGCCGCACACCATTCTGTGCGGTCCGCACAAGTGAGATTCAAAGAAGGTGTTTTCCAAGCGCAATGCGGCCGCATGAGATTTTGTGCGGTCCGCATTGGAGTTACCGCGGACGCACTCGATTTAGTGCGGTCCGCAGAGCCAAAGATCAGAGAGGTTCCAGTTTTAAAGATTGAAGCCAATGCGGTCCGCGCTCCATTTCATGCGGACCGCACTAGAAGCCACCGCGGCCACACTCAATTTAGTGCGGTCCGCATTACCTGAGTTCAGAGAGCTGGAATTTTATGTCAAGAGCCCTAGTGCGGCCGCACACCATTTTTTGCGGTCTGTACTAACCCCGCAGGGGTATTTTTGTCCAGACATTTCAGCTTAGTACAAATAGCTTCTTTTCCATTTTTAGGTTAAGCAGATTGTAAGTACTGAAGGCTGCGCTCGTGACTTCCGTTTCTTTAGCTATTTTGGGCAATTTTATCTTCATTTCAACATTGAATCTTATAGTTTATCTTAGCAATTAATTAATATGAGTTTTTTTCATCTATTTCTTTGTTTCTTTCTCTAATTATGAGTATCTAGACCCATCAGCTAGGGTTGTGGCTCAACCCTAGTGTGGGTAATTGATGGTCATGTATTTTAGAGCTTGAATGACTATGGGTGTTTGATATTTGGGCTAATTCCATGTTTAATTGCTAAATTAGTGGTTGCAAACACTAGTTTGTGTTTAGTTGACTTTTGCTCTTCTTGAGAAAGAGAGCCTAAGTCTCTAGAATTAGTCCAACAAGGAATTGGGGCGTACTCAAGAGAATTGATAGCCCCAATTAAAGGGTTAAACCGAGAGACCGTAATACCCGACTTGATCCTCAATTGCTTGTGCAAATTTGCATACCCAATTGGTCTTGAGAAAGTCAATTCGGGCAAAATCACTCGAACTACCGAGAGGTATAGAGTGAGTAGAATCAAGCAATGGTTATATCATACTCCCCAAATGTGTCAATCTAGCTTTAGAATCAAGATTCCGTCAATTGACCACCTAGGCGAAGGTCACTACCCTAGTACCCTTTAATCATTTGAACAACTTGCAATAGGTTAATCCTAGCTTATAGTAGTTTAATTGAGCATTGTAGTTTATAGAATTAGAATCATAATTAAAACTCAAAAATGTGTTGAAGTGCAATTTAGAGAAAATACACAACTCCACTTTAGATAGACACCCAACTCCAATATCTAGCTCTCTGTAGAATTTGATCCCGACCCTAAATCGGGTAAAAGCTGCTTCGACCTCTCTCGCTACTTAATAGTAGTGCAGGGTTGGCCGCGATCAACTTTTTGGCGCCGTTGCCGGGGAGCTAACGGTTTTTGCTATCTATCTAAATAGATTTGTTTTTTGTTCTTCTTTCCTTCTTTGTTACTAATTTGTGTGTGTCAATACTTCAGGTACAAAAACGGCATTAAATGCTAATGACCCTCTTGGAAACGTGATTGCGGAGAAGGAGGTTGATGACAATGGAGATGAAGAGGTGCCTCTTGCACCTCAAGGACAACGTAGAGGCCGCCAGGCCAATGCAAATGAGAATATCCCAGACCCTCCTCCGCCACCTCCAAGAGTGGCTCCTAGAGTTCTTCCCAACCAAGGCTATGCAAGTGCAATTGTTCCGCCCTGGATCGGGCGAGCAATTTTCAAATAACCAACGTGATGCTGACATTGTTGGGGCAGCGTGGGTACTTCATGGGTGCTCCCACTCAGAATGCTTACAAACATCTCAAGGGGTTCGTGGATACATGTTGGGGGAGTAAGCAAACCAATGTGTCCGAGGATGCACTTCGATTGAGGCTTTTCCCATTCTCACTTAGAGGGAAAGCGTTGGATTGGCTTGAGCAACTTCCCAACCATTCCATCACAACTTGGGATGAGTTGGCGGATAAGTTCATTGCCAAATTTTTCTCACCAGGGCACATGGCAACACTACGGGATGAGATCTTAGCCTTCAAGTAGGAGCCCACCGAACCATTGCATGAGATTTGGGAGCGATATAGAACTATGGTGAAGGAATGCCCCAACAATGATATGACAGAGGCAATGATACAACAGACCTTCTATCGGGACATCAATATAACGAATCAATGCATAGTGAATCAATTGGCTGGGGGAAATTTCATGAAGCTGCCTTATGATGAAGCTTGTGCTATTCTTGACGAGATGACTGACACATCCTCCGCTTGGCAAAGTAGAGCCAATATGCCACAGGGTGACCCCACGGTCACTCATTTGCACAAAGAACTACATGGCCATGGACCGGCTATAGCAGAACTTACAATAACAATGAACCAATTAGCAAAGGCACAGTTGCAACAAGTTCAGAATCCTCGCCAAGTAAATGCCATGGAGGGTGTTAACATGCTTGTGAACAATAGAAGACAGAGAGATCAACAAAACCAAGGGAATTCAGATCAATTTGACAATGATTGTGGTGGATTCCAAGATGATTGTTATGATGGGCAGAATGAAGAGGTGCAATATGTGAATAATTACCAAGGCCAAAGAGGCAACTATTCCAACCAACAACAACTGTGGAGATCCCAGGGCAACTAGGGTAACCAACAACAAGGCAACAATAATTGGAACAATCAACAACAAGGGAACAACAATTGGGGAAATCAAAATAACAATCGGAACAATCAGGGAAACTGGGGCAACAACAACAATTGGGGTGGAAACAACAACAACCAGGGTGGATGGAACAATAACCAAGGAAATCAGGGGCAAGGTTTTCAAAGGCCCCCAATGTACTAACAACCGAGCAACCCACCACCTTTTCCATCCCAGGGTCCTAGTTCTTCCAACAACGAAATGGGTAGAATTGAGATGATGTTTGAACAGATGATGAAAAAAAATGCTGACTCTGATGCGCAATTGGCTTCTCACAACACTTCAATAAGGAATTTGGAGGTCCAGCTAGGCCAAATCTCACAGTCTTTGAATACCCGCCCAAAGGGGGCTCTACTGAGTGATACGGTGGTTAACCCAAAGGGCGGTAACAATCATGTTATGGCAGTAACTACACGGAGTGGAAGAGGCGGTGATATGAATGCCTCCAAACAAAAGCAAGTTTTGGGTGATGAAGTTGAGTTGCAAGAAGATGAAGTTCCTTTGGTGGTTGAGAATGTGGTTGATGAAAACTTGAATCAAGAAGTGAGGATCGATATTCAAGATGTCGAGGTGGAAACGCAAAATGATGTGAACCTGTCTAGGGAACACGTCATAGACATGCCGAAGCCGGTTGTGCCAAAAGCCAAGGCACCCTTGCCTAGGCCACCTCCACCTTATCCTCAGAGGCTAGCCAAGTAGAAAAATGAGAATCAATTCAAAAATTTCATTGACATGATGAAAAGCTTATCCATTAATGTTCCTTTGGTGGAGGCTTTAGAGCAGATGCCTAGTTATGCTAAATTCATGAAAGATTTGGTGACAAAGAAAAGATCCATGGACTGTGAAACTATCAAGATGACCTACCAAGTTAGTGCTATAGTACATTCAATGGCTCCGAAGTCAGAGGATCCTGGTGCTTTCACTATCCCTTGCACTATAGGGAGTGCAGACTTTGCTAAAGCTTTATGTGATCTTGGGGCAAACATCAACTTGATGCCCTACTCAGTTTTCAAGACTTTGGGTATTGGGCCACCAAGGCCAACTTCCATGAGATTGCAAATGGCAGATAGATCAATGAAGCGACCATTGGGTATTGTTGATGATGTGCTCGTCCGGGTTGACAAATTTATCTTGCCAGCTGATTTTGTGATCTTGGATTGTGAGGTAGATTATGAGGTCCCGATCATATTTGGGAGACCTTTCCTTGCTACGGGGAAGGCTCTAGTGGATGTGGAAGCAGGGGAACTCACTTTCAGGGTGGGTGATGAAAAGGTCGTTTTTCATGTGTGCAAGTCAATGAAGCAGCCCAATTGTACAGAAGTGTGCTCATTTGTGGATCTTGTCACGGTTGTGATAATTGATGATACCAGTGCAATGATCAACGTGGAGGACCCTTTGGAGGCCGCATTGTTGAATCTTGATATCAATGATGATGAGGGCCGAGTGGAGTGCGTGAATGCTTTACATGGAATGGGCTCTTATTCTTATGAGTCTAGGAAACTCTCTTTGGATCTTGAAAATAGAGAAACCCCTCCAACAAAGCCTTCAATTGAGGAACCCCCGGTGTTGGAGTTGAAGCCATTGCCTCCACACCTCAGGTATGAATTCTTAGGCCCTAATTCAACTTTACCAGTTATTCTTTCCTCTTGTCTTACTAACATGCAGGTAGATGCCACATTGGCGGTGCTCAAAAAGCGAAAAAAGGCAATTGGATGGACTTTAGCTGATATTAGGGGAATAAGCCCCGCATTCTGTATGCACAAGATTATTCTGGAAGATGATGCAAAACCCTCCTTGGAACATCAAAGGAGGCTGAACGAGGCAATGCAAGAAGTTGTGAAAAAGGAGGTGATCAAGTGGTTGGATTAGGGGTGGCAAATGGGCGGGTTGGGCTGAATTTGGGCGGGTCAAGATGGGTTAGGCCAATAAATGGGTCATTGCCCAACCCAACCCAATGTGTACTTGGGCTAAGATGGGCTGGGTCAAGATGGGTCATAACCCAACCCGCCCAACTTGACCCATGTGTTTAGAACCATGCTCATCTTGCATAAAAAAAACCTTTTACCTTAAAATGTGTAAGTTGAAAAAAAATTTGGGGGAGGGAGTAGG
>NW_017672230.1:3010-5636 GCF_001879085.1 Nicotiana attenuata | reverse complement strand
GGTTTGCGGGAGAGGGGGAGGGGGGCAGGGGGGTGGATGGTGCAGAAAAACAAAAGAACATAAAATTGAAAATACAAAAAAAAAAAGTAAAATTGGGGCAACTTAATAAATTTCTATATAAGTTGGGTTGAGATACCTTTTTGTTTTGGGTGAGTTTCATGGGTGTATTTGGGCTGCTTAATGGGTCAGAATGGGCTATAAAATATAATGGGTTAATTTGAGCTCAACCCAAATTGACCCATGAGCTAAAATGTTTGTAACCCAACCCATTAATCTCTGGGCGGGTTAGATGGGTTTGGGCTCAAATTGCCACCCCTAGGTTGGATGCCAGAGTGGTGTATCCTATCTCTGACAGCTCGTGGACTTCACCGGTGCAGTGTGTGCCAAAAAAGCGTGGTATGACCGTGGTGACCAATGCTAATAATGAACTTATCCCAACCCAGACAGTGACCGGATGGAGGGTGTGCATGGACTACCGCAAGCTGAACAAGGTGACCCGCAAGGATAACTTCCCATTGCTTTTCCTTGACCAGATGCTTGATCGTCTTGCTGGGCGTGCCTTCTATTGTTTCTTCGATGGTTATTCAGGGTACAATCAAATTTTGATAGCTCCAGAGGATCAGGAGAAGACAACCTTTACTTGTCCATATGGCACCTTTGCTTTTTCTCGGATGCCCTTTGGGTTGTGCAATGCACCGGCAACATTCCAACGGTGTATGATGGCCATTTTCACCGATATGGTGGAAGATATTTTGGAGGTGTTCATGGACGACTTCAGTGTTGTGGTGATTCATTCGATGAGTGTCTGAAAAATTTGGATAAAGTGTAGGCCCGGTGTGAAGACACCAATCTTGTGCTAAATTGGGAAAAATGCCACTTCATGGTTGAGGAGGGCATAGTGTTGGGTCATAAAATTTTAAAGAATGGTATTGAGGTTGACAAAGCCAAAATTGAGGTGATTTCAAGACTTCCTCCCCCCACTTCTGTCAAGGGGGTTAGAAGTTTTCTTAGGCATGTGGGGTTCTACCGGCGTTTTATCAAGGACTTTTCGAAGGTAGTAAATCCTTTGTGCAAGCTACTAGAAAAGGATGCCAAGTTCGTGTTTGATGAGTGATGTATGCAGGTCTTTGAACTCCTTAAGCATAAGTTTACCACCACCCCGATCATTACCGCACCCAATTGGAGCTTGCCTTTCGAGCTCATGTGCGACGCAAGTGATGTTGCGGTTGGGGCAGTTTTGGGTCAAAGAGTGAACAAAATGTTTCATCCAGTGTACTATGCGAGCAAGACAATGAATGAGGCTCAAAGGAACTACACGGTAACTGAGAAAGAGTTGTTGGCTATTGTGTTCGCAATGGAAAAGTTTCGGCCATATCTTATGGGAGCCAAAGTCATAGTGCACACCGATCATGCAGCTCTTAGGTATTTGATGACAAAGAAAGACTCCAAAGCTAGACTGATGCGATGGCTCTTATTACTTCAAGAGTTTGATTTGGAAATTGTGGACCGGAAAGGTAGTGAAAACCAAGTGGCGGATCACTTGTCCCGCTTGGAGGAGGAAGGAAGGCCGTGTGATGGCCTAGAGATCAATGATGCATTTCACGATGAGCAGCTACTTTCTATGTCGATGAGTGATATGCCATGATTTGCGGATATTGCTAATTTCCTTGTGACTGGCATCATCCCGTGTGAGCTCTCTTCTAACCAAAGGAAGAAGCTCAAACGGGATAGTCTGGACTTCTATTGGGATGAGCCATACCTGTTCAAGATTTGCACCGACGGAGTGATCCGGAGGTGTGTACTTGAGGAGGAGCAATCTAGCATTCTAGAGGCTTGTCATTCCTCCCCCTATGGTGGCCATCATGGAGGGACGAGGACAACTTCAAAAGTTCTAAGTTGTGGATTTTATTGGCCAACTTTGTACAAAGATGCAAGTGATTTAGTGAGAAGGTGTGACCAATGTCAAAGAGCGGGCAGTATTTCGAAGAAAGATGAGATGCCTCTAAACACCATTCTAGAAGTGGATATCTTTGATGTATGGGGTATTGATTTCATGGGCCCATTTGTAAGCTCGTGCGAAAATACCTACATTCTTGTAGCGGTTGATTATGTCTCAAAATGGGTCGAGGCCGTGGCTTTGCCCAACAATGAAGCTAGAGTGTGGTTGCATTTCTAAAGAAGAGCAGTTTTATAAGGTTTGGCACTCCTCGTGCAATTATAAGTGATGGAGGATCACATTTTTGCAATAGAGCTTTTGACACCTTGCTTGCCAAGTATGGTGTCAAATACAAAGTGTCTACTCCTTATCATCCTCAGGCGAGTGGCCAAGTTGAAGTCTCAAACAGGAAAATCAAGAATATTTTGTCTAAAATGGTCAATGCAAATAGGACCGATTGGTCTAAGAAGTTGGATGATGCTCTATGGGCGTATGGACTGCTTACAAAACTCCGATTGGTATGTCTCCGTATCGGTTGGTGTTCGGGAAAGCTTGCCATTTATCGGTTGCGTTAGAGCATAAGGCCATGTGGGCCTTGAGAAAGTTGAACCTTGATTGGGATGTGGCTGCAAATCTCCGTGTTGAGCAACTCAATGAACTTCATGAATTCCGTTTCCATGCCTACTCCAG
>NW_017672230.1:0-1275 GCF_001879085.1 Nicotiana attenuata | reverse complement strand
TGATAGAGCTGCTTCCCATTCCTTGGGAAGTGAGTATGTACCTTCCAAGGAGCTGACTAACTCTGATTCTGTTCCGGAGTTTATGGATGATTTCCCGGACAGATTCAGGCTGACAGATGAACCCACTCCTACAGCATCCCCCACTGCTCAGGGTTCAGTACATGTATCTTCTGGGTCGTCTGAGGGCTCAGCCGAAGGTAGTAAGGATGAGTACTCCACCTCTCCCACAACTTCAGTATCCGGAGAGGGTGCAGTAGGAGAAGAAGAGGTAGTAGGAGAAGGGGGTGAACCTCAGGTGGGAGGTGTTGCTAGAACTAGAAAACCGGAGGTGTGGCAAGACCGGCTCGTGAGTGAGGTGGCCTACCATAAATTCAGGGAATGGTGGCCTGTGAGGAAATTGATCTCGGAGAGGAGCTTTGTTGATAGAGACCTATTGCCTCACAATCCCAATGTGAGAAGGCAATTTAGGGAGAGAATAGGCTGGGCGTACTTCTTGGGGGACTGTGTGGATGCGAACGAGCACTTGGTCAAGGAATTTTATACCAATGCTGCCCACATAAAAAAGGGCACCAAAGTAACCAGGTGCGAAATTTGAAAGTGTTGTTTGATGGAAAGTCAATAAATGACTACTTGGGTTTTGATGAGGAGGATGAGTCGCTATACTTGGCGAAGATGGAATTAGGTGAGGAGGTCCGTCCTTGGTTAGCATAGTATCTGGCAATCCAAGGTACCACCCCCGATTGGCTGAATGCGGGAGTAAAAATTTTGAGAAGAAGTTTGAACTTTGAGGCCAAGGGGTGGGAAACATTTGTGTGCGGCAGATTGGACCCCACTACTCATGACAACTCCCTCCCTCTTCACTGGGCAGTTTTGGTGGCATCGATCATGGCGGGGTGCCCGATTAATGTCGGGAATGTAATGTCTCGGGTAATCACACAGGTAGTCAGTGAGGGTGACAGAAACTACCCCTTTCCCAGCTTCTTGACCATGTACTTCAGGGACCTCAAGGTTGAAAAGCGGCCATTTGATATCAAGGTAAAAGCAAAGGCCCCGTTCTCATGGTATAGCATGCAGGGTGATGACAACCCGAAAGCAAGAACTACAAGGAAACAGCCACTGCTCTACCTGGCCAGTCTGAAGAGCCAGTTGTGGTAGTGGCTCCTACTGAGCCTGCTTCCACATCAGCGGACAATTCCCCCCGGTCCATCCACTTCAGCAGCTCCAGACATACCCTCTTCCCGAGCCTACCCAATGACTGCACACCGACTGAGCCAG
>NW_017672229.1:165507-207692 GCF_001879085.1 Nicotiana attenuata | reverse complement strand
ACAATGATTAGCTCGGAAGGCAGAATGGTAGCCTTATGCAATGCAAATAAAAGGTGAATAGTAATAAAATTTCTTAGCTGATAGCTAATAGCTGATTGCGATATCGTGGCTGCTGGGGGTACTGTATGCGGATAGCAATTGTGAATAGGTGTGACAGTTCTGAGAGTTGTATTCCTGAACAATATGAGTGTATAATATATGTTTTTGCGACTTGGGTGCCTGCATCCAAAGAAAAATCGTGAGTTTTGTAAAGGGGAAAGGTTAGTTCGTGTTTCCGCTGACTTTATTGATCTGCTCGGCTCTGATCTGATGACACGGTATGTATCATGGGGGTAGCGTTGCTGAACAAAGCGATTTCGATAATAAATATGCATGAGTTTGTTAAAGATATGACATAAGTATATATTTAAGAAATAGTTTTTAGATGAACCGACGACTGTGACGTGGTTCAGGACATTGCAATCTCTCTCGTTACGGAATTTTGAGGGTCCTCCTCAAAATTCTGCCCCAGTTTAATGGGTTGATACTTCTGACGGCTGCTTGCGATGATCGGCTGAAGTTACTTCGGAATTTTGAGGGTCCTCCTCAAAATTCTGCCCCAGTTTCCAATTGCGGGGGGAATGAAAATTTTATTGAATTGTGACCGAACCCATAAGGGTACCTAAGTATCCCCTCTTAAACGGGAATCAGGTCAGATGTAGTTCAAATTACATCATATAGGAAAACATAAGATTACACATAGTAGCGCTTGACTGCATCTGAGTTGATTGGTAAACTTCTCCATCCATTTCTGCAAGTATAAGGGCTCCTCCTGTCAGAACCTGATGAACCATGTATGGACCCTGCCAATTGGGAGAGAATTTCCCTTTGGCCTCATCATGATGCGGGAAAATTTTCTTTCACACCAGCTGTCCTGGTGTGAACCGTCTTGGCTTGACCCTCTTGTTGAAAGCTCTGGACATTCTGTTCTGATAAAGCTGACCGTGGCAAACTACATTCATTCTCTTCCCATCTATAAGAGCCAGCTGCTCGTAGCGGCTTCTCACCCATTCTGCGTCGTCGAGCTCAGCTTCTTGTATGATCCTTAAGGAAGGAATTTCTACTTCAGCGGGAACGACGGTTTCCGTACCATAAACCAGCATATAGGGAGTTGCCCCAGTTGATGTTCAGACTGTGGTGCGATACCCCAATAGAGTGAACGATAGCTTTTCGTGCCACTGCTTATGCTTCTCTACCACTTTTCTCAGTATCTTCTTAATGTTTTTGTTAGCAGCTTCCACGGCTCCTTTCATCTGCGGTCTGTAGGTTGTAGAGTTCTTGTGCTTGATCTTGAAGGTTTCACACATGGCTTTCATCAAGTCACTGTTGAGGTTGGAGCCATTATCAGTAATGATTGACTCTGGGATACCGAATCGACAAACAATATGGTCGCGGACGAATTCCGTCATGACTTTCTTAGTCACTGCTCTGTATGATGCTGCTTCGACCCATTTGGTGAAATAGTCAATTGCCACTAGGATGAATCTGTGCCCATTGGAGGCGGCGAGCTCGATTGGTCCAATAACATCCATCCCCCAAGCGGCGAAAGGCTATGGTGAGCTTGTTGCATTAAGCTCATTTGGTGGCACCCTTATCATATCTGCATGTATCTGGCAGCGATGGCATTTTTGGATGTACTGGATGCAGTCTGTCTCCATAGTCATCCAGAAGTAACCAGCACGAAGTATCTTCTTGGCTAAGACAAAGTCGTTCATATGCGGACCACAGGTCCCGGTATGAATTTCCTCCAGCAGTTTAGATGCTTCCTTCGCGTCGACACACCTTAGCAAACCTAAATCTAAAGTCCTCCTATACAGGATTCCTCCGCTGTGAAAGAAATTGTTGGACAATCTTCGAAGTGTGCGCTTCTGAGTGGTATTTGCAAGCTCTGGGTATTCTCCTTTGGCCAAATATTCCTTGATGTCGTGAAACCAAGGTTTTGCATCTGCTTCTTCTTCGACATGAGCATAATAAGCTGGTTGATTAAGGATTTTCACAGGAATAGGATCAATGAAGTTTGTATCTGGATGTTGTATGATGGACGATAGGGTAGCCAATGCATCAGCAAACTCATTTTGGACTCTAGGAACATGCTGGAACTCTGTCTTTGCGAACCTTTTCCTCAACTCCTGTACATGGTGCAGATAAGGGAGTATTCTGGAATTCTTGGTCGCCCATTCTCCTCGTACCTGATGTATGAGTAGGTCCGAATCCCCAATTATTAGCAACTCTTGGATGTTCATGTCAATGGCTATCTTAAGCCCTAAGATGCAAGCTTCGTACTCGGCCATGTTGTTGGTGCACAAGAATCTGAGCTTGGCGGATATCGGATAGTGCTGACCGGTTTCGAATACTAGGACTGCCCCTATGCCAACTCCATTGAAATTTGCTGCTCCCTCGAAAAACATTCTCCAACAATCATAGGACTCTGTAATATCTTCTCCTATGAATGATACCTCTTCATCTGGAAAATACGTCTTTAGGGGCTCGTATTCTCCATCCACAGGGTTTTCAGCAAGGTGATCCGCTAGTGCTTGTCCTTTGACTGCTTTCTGAGTTACGTAGACAATATCGAATTCACTCAACAGGATTTGCAATTTGGCGAGCTTGCCAGTAGGCATGGGCTTCTGGAAGATGTATTTCAAAGGATCCATCCTTGATATGAGATATGTAGTGTAGGCACAGAAGAAGTAGTGCCTCAGCTTCTGGGCTACCCAAGTTAAAGCACAGGAGGTGCATTCCAACAGAGAATACCGGGCCTCGTACGGAGTGAACTTTTTGCTGAGGTAGTAAATGGACTATTCTTTCTTTCCTGTCTCATCATGCTTCCCCAGGACGCAACCGAAGGCACCATCCAACACTGCGATATAGAGTAGCAGAGGTCTCCCTGGTTCAGGCGGGACCAAGACTGGCGGTGTTGACAGGTATTCCTTGATTCTGTCGAAAGCTTTCTGGCAGTCATCAGTCCATTCGGTGGTGGCATCCTTCTTCAACATCTTGTGGATTGGCTCACAGATAACTGTTGATTGTGCTATGAACCGGCTGATGTAGTTAAGTCTCCCCAAGAAGCTCATTACGTCTTTCTCGTTCCTTGGTGGTGGCAATTCTTGAATGGCTTTGATCTTCGATGGATCCAGTTCTATTCCCCGGCGACTCACAATAAACCCAAGTAATTTTCCGGCAGGAACCCCGAAGGCACATTTTACGGGATTTAGTTTCAGGTTGTACCTTCGCAGTCTATTGAAGAACTTCCTCAAATCTTCCATGTGATCAGTGGCTTTCTTGGACTTGATGATGACATCATCTACATATACTTCGATCTCCTTGTGTATCATATCGTGAAAAATGATAGTCGTAGCCCTCATGTAGGTGGCCCCTGCATTCTTTAACCCGAATGGCATCATCTTGTAGCAGTACATCCCCCACGGTGTAATGAAAGCCGTTTTCTCAGCATCTTCTTCATCCATCCAGATCTGATGATAACCCGCGAAACAATCTACAAATGATTGCAACTCATTAGCGTAATTGTCAATCAGGATGTGTATGTTTGGCAAGGGGAAGTCATCTTTTGGACTGGCCCGGTTGAGGTCCCGGTAGTCGACACAGACTCTGACCTTCCCATCCTTCTTCGGTACTGGCACAATGTTGGGTAACCATGTTGGATATTCTACTACCCTGAGAACTTTGGATTTGACCTGCTTGGTGACTTCTTCCTTGAGTTTCAAACTCATATCTGGCTTGAATTTTCTGAGCTTCTGCTTCACCGGTGGACATGTTGGATCAGTCAGCAGTTTGTGTTCCACAATCGATGTACTTAGCCCAGTCATGTCATCATACGACCAGGCAAATATGTCCTTATATTCTCTTAGAAACTCTGTGTATTCTTCCTTTTCTGATGGTGACAGATGAACGCTGATTCGTGTTTCTTTGATATTTTCTGTATCTCCCAGGTTAACAATCTCAGTCTCGTCCAGGTTGGACTTAGGTCTGTTCTCAAAATTCTCAACTCCTTTAACAATCTCTTCCGGTATATAATCTTTCTCTTAATCTATGTCCGTTTGTTGCGTTGTCTCGTTGCATGTCACAGTCATTGGTTCATCAAGATAAGTAATAGTAATGCCCGAGGCTCGCCGGGCTCTGGTGGTTCTGATAGTCCAGTTTTTAAGGCATGCTCCTCTGCTTACAACCTGTATGGAAGGGCCTTCCTCCCCCTCCTCCTCAAAAATGACACAGCAATCCATATCATCGTGTTCTAGGAACAAATTCTTCATTGCTTCCTCTTCTTCTGACCCGTATATAACCTCGGCCGGTTGGAAGGTCTGCTCCAAACGGGGTATTGGCTGCTCCAATGGATAGTAAGGACCGCGCCAGGGTGGCGACCATTTGTTGAATTCTTTCCAGGTGTACTCATACCCCAATCCAAAGGTGGTGCCATGTTTCTTGAGCTTGATGGGCTTAGCGATTCCTTGGAGATTCTTGCCAAGTCCTTTGCCAGGTTCATACCCGCTCCAGTTCAATATACTTTCAATTTTGTTGTCCCACCACTTATCCTTATCAACGGCGTTGACTCGCTCGATATGGTGGTAAGCGTCCCCACCTATCCTTCTTCTTGCTTCAATTGCTGGAATGGTCTGGCGACTGTATATGGGATTGCTACCATCGCCATGAATGATCACCTCTTGGTGATTCCACTCAAACTTCACTGCCTGATGTAGTGTTGATGCTACGGCCCTCACGGCATGAATCCATGGTCGTCCAAATAACAGATTGTAAGATGTCGGCACGTCTATCACTTGAAAATCAACATCAAACCAAGTAAGCCCCATTTGCAAACACAAGCTAATCTCCCCAATAGTAGACCTTTGAGAACCATCGAAAGCTTTGACGTTGATGGCCCCGTCCTTGATTTCATGCAGCCCTTTTCCCAACGTCCTGAGTGCTACCAACGGACAAATGTTGAGACTGGACCCCCCATCGACCAGGATCCCGGTGATAAAATAATCTTCGCACTGCACAGTGATATGCAACGCCTTGTTGTGACTCAATCCTTCTGGTGGCAGCTCATCTTCATGAAAAGTGATCTTGTGACTTTCTAATACCTGGCCTACCATGTTGGCCATCTCCCCGCCGGTAATGTTGCTCGGTACATATGCCTCGCTCAGCACTCTTAACAAGGCATTCTTGTGTGCATTGGAACATTGTAACAAAGCAAGGATAGAAATCTGTGCCGGTGTTTTGTTCAGCTGATCAATGACTGAGTATTCTTTGGCTTGTATCTTTCTCCAGAGATCATCGGGCCCAGTTTCAGTAATGGTTGGCCAACTAGAGGCCTGCTTGCTAGACTCGGCCAAATGCTCCGGGGTATAAACCCTGCCGATTCTTGTCATTCCCTGTGCCGCAACGGCTTCCCCAAACTTGACCTTTCCCTTTCTTCTGGCCTCGGCTGTGTAGTCCCATGGTATAGCCTTCGTATGGAATGGTGTTATGGCTGACATTGCCACTGGAATTGGCGTGGATATCTTTACTCCGAACGGAGCAGGATTCTCAGGTGGTAAGACCGCAACTTTAAAGGGTGTAGGTGTGTTTGCTGGTGACATAAACTCAGCCTCAATCGGTGCTGGCGTCTTTGTAGAGGATGGTGCTTCACACTCGAGTGGCATGGACATGTTTACTTCGGCGTTCCCAGAATGCTGAATCTGGACCACAATCGGATTAAGGGTGACTACTGGCTTCTTTGGATCGTCGCCTTCTGTGATTAAACCGATTGATCCCTTGGGGTCCCAGTCATCCTCTATCTCAATCATGTGAACGCCTCCACCCTTATGGTCTGGCAGGGGGTTATTACAGACATTCGGAGCAGGCTCCTTTGCTACAATGATCTTGTTGTCAATCAAAGTTTGAATCTTATCCTTCAGAGAGCGGCATTCATCAATGGTATGTCCCTTCATGCCGGAATGGTATGCATAGGTTTTATTTGGATTGACCTACTAAGAAGGGTTTTCAGGTGTTATAGCAGGGATAGGGGTGACATAACCAGCAGCTTTGAGCCTCTCGTACAGCTGGTCGATCGGTTTAGCAATGGCGGTATACTGTTTGGGAAGTCTGCAGTCAAAATTTGGTCGAGGTCTAGGGAAGTTTTGACGTGGGGGCGGTGATTGATAGTAGGCTTGGTAAACATGTGCTGGTTGGGAGTATTTGGGTGAAATGGGCTGATATGTGGGAGATGGCTGATAAGCGGGTGGTGGAGTTTGGTAAGTGGGTGAGGGTGCTTGGTAATTTGGGGTAGGCTGATATGTGATTGGAGGTATTGGGTATGTTTGGTACTTGATAGGGGATTCGGTCCTCTGTGCAACCATTACAGCACCTACGTCACTTTTCTTGGACGTGCCACCAGATTGTAAAGCCCTATTGGTAGCCTGCAAGGCTTCAAAGTTCGTAACCATACCACTCTTGATGCCTTCCTCGATCCTTTCTCCTAGCTTGATGATATCAGAAAATTTATGATTCTCAATCAGCATCAGCCTCTCATAATATAGTGGGTCCTGAGCCCGGATGAAAAACTTGTTCATTTGTTCTTCCTCTAAGGCCGGTCTGACCTTAGCAGCTTCTGATCTCCAGCGAGTGGCATACTCGCGGAAGGTTTCTGTGGGTTTCTTTTTCAAGTTTTAGATATAGAACACATCTGGTGCATTCTCCGTGTTGAACCTGAATCTGTCCATAAAATCAGACGCCATGCTTACCCAGTTTGACCACTTCTTCGGATCCTGGCTAATGTACCAAGATAAGGCGTCTCCCTTCAAGCTCCTCATGAAAAGCTTCATGCGGATTTTCTCATCTCTTCCTACTCCGACAAGCTTGTCACAGTATGTTCTTAAGTGAACCCTGGGATCCCCTGTGCCATCAAACAAGGTTTGTACCCCTCGGGTAGTTCGACATCGGGCTGTATGCACAGATCTTCATAGTTTAGACCCTCAATTCCCTTACCGCCTTAAACGCCTTGAATTCTGCTAGTCAACTTTTTAAGCTTTTCGGCCAAATTTCTGATGAGCGAGTCCTTATCAATGGACTCGGGTGTGCTTGAGATGGGCTGGGTGGAGTGTGGCATAGTCTCCACGTAGATGGGGGTATTGTGTTGGGTGTAGAAGTGGTCATTTGTGGGGTTCAAAGGTTCCGGGATGAGCAGTGGAGCATTGTTGGAGGTGTGGCAAGTATCGCAGTGGTGGAGAGGAGCGGGATGGTTTTGTGGTTTTTGGATGTTTTGTGGAGGTGCGGGGTTCTGAGTGCTTGGAAAGTTAACATCTGGGGTGGTGAGGGAGAATGACAAGCTTGCCAAGTTCCGAACTTTATCAAGTTTCTCCTGAAATTTCAACAGTTTCTGCTCGAGTTGGGATGCACTTTCCTTAGAAACCTGAGTACCCTGAGTGATCTCCACCTGCTCAACTGAGTTTTCTTTTCTGGTGTTGCTCGAATCTTCCATCTTTCCTTTGTTCCTGTTTCTGATAGGACTAGGAGGAGGAGTGGATGGAGGGCCCTTGGATCTTATGGAATATGATAACGATGACAGAGTGCACGACTAACCTTTGGGGATGGGAATAAACAAAAAGTAAAACAAAAAGGTGATAAGTCAGTAAAGATCATAAAAAAAATGTGGCAATATTTAAACACGTAGTGCAGGAAATATAAAGCGTGTCCTAATTTTGGGGACCTTGTTGTGCCCGAGGTAGGCCTAGCGACAAGTAAATTTGGAGAACTTAGAATGCTAAATGCCTCATTTCATTGATAAAAAGGTAGACGAATCCCAAAACGACGCTAAATAATGAGAAAAAGTCACTAATGGCCATTGGCTTTATTACATCTTATAAAGCAAAAAAAATGGAAATTCCTATCTATTTGGTCCCGGAAGCACCTTCCCCAGACTCGGCATTGTTGGCTCCATCGAACAGCTCTCCCAGCTCGCGCAGTCCTAGTAGCAAGTAAGCTCTGGCCAGATGTCCACCTTCATTTCCTTCAGCGATTCGGCAGTCTTCGACCCTCTTCAGAAACTTCTTTTCCAATTCCACTATACCCCGCTCCAAACAGACTAGTCATTTGTTGGCATTGACAGCCATATCCTTCCATTCTTCAATTAGCTTTTGATTGGCTTCTTTTATTTCAAGGTGCTCATTTTCACATTCTCGAATCCTCTTGCGCAATTGGTTGTACTTGACCTGTGCCTCAGCCTTTTCATCGATGATCCTGTGACCTCGAACAAACTCAGGTTGACCCAAACCGTTGTGATTGTCCTCCAGCCAGCCTGAATAGTGTGGGGTACAACCAGCATGGTATCTGTCTGGTTCAATGGTGTCCTTTCCCAAGACAATTTTGCAATGCCACATATGCTGAGCCTGGCACCTGTGCGGACTATCGTCATTCTGGAAGTCAGCTCGGAAGTGATTCATCTTGTCGACCCTTGGTATAACCTGCTTCCTGCCAGCCTGTCTCATAACTCGGAGAGGGACATAAGGGTAGGTCCCCCTCAAACCGATCAGTATCAGAAATGGCGCATCCCTGGATCGAACGATGAATTCTTCAGTAGGGAACCACTCGAACATCCATTGTACCCGGTCTTCAGTCAAATTATCAAAGAGTTCGACCCATTCTTTAGCATTCTCCGGTTGGGCGAACATGTTGGGCATGTAATTCATTCGCTTTGGGTGATGAAAGGCGATATGATCACCCCAGTCCCTTCGATGGATTTCCTGTCGGTACTCACCCCTTTGGAGATGTTCCATGAGCCAAAGTTGAAGTAGCAGATTACAACCCTCGAAGTGTTTGGCCCCTTGTTGACACCTTTCTAGGGCTCGGTACATTTCTGCAATGATCATCGGCACAAGACTGAATGGTTGTCCGTCAATTCCTTCCATTAGAGTTTTGGTGACCATAGCTAGCCTGGTATGGATTCTTGCTTTCTTCATTGGAAACACTATCATCCCCAAGAAACAGAACATGAAGACAAAGACCCTTCGATGAATATGCCCCAATGATGTAAGGCGAACTCGTCAGGATAAGTACAGTAAGATTTGCTGTGACCGTACCTCTCGTACAAGTAGTCAAAGGGAATGTATGACTCCTTCAAACATGTCAAGTCTGAATTTTTCTTTAGACCCATCATCTTGAGAAAAACTCTACCCTTGCAATTTTCCGGCATCAATAAACCCGGAGTTTCCCACGGTATACCAGCCAGTCCTCCTATTTCCTCGAGCAGGGGTGTCATCTCAATGTCTCCGAAGCGGAACACAGACCTATCACAATCCCAAAATAGGGTGGCAGCTTCTATGATTTTGTTATTGGGTTGAATTCCAAGAGAGAAGGTAGGTTTCCCAGGTATTTCCGGACAAGAGTGTGATCGGTGGAATGAAGATCCTTCTACCAGCTTAGCAGTTAGCGGTGGATGTGGGTGACCATAACGAATCTGGGGACTTCGTGCCTCATATTTCTGCAAGACAAAAAGGTTAGGCCCTTACCCCCACCACACTCGACTATTTAGTATCAACAATTGGCATAAAAGCATTTTAGTTCTCCAAATAAATGCACAAAACGTGGTAGTGTCCGTTTGGGTTTTGGGAAAACCTAGTGGACTTTGGACAAGGCTATCTTAAAGAGTCATTATGCGGACAACATAACTGACTCGGCTAGTTTGACCATGATGCATGAACAATTAAACAGAGTAAGGTTTCTATGGGGTATTAGACTGGTACCCTTGAGCGGACAACTCAAGAGGGAAAGGCGTGGAACCGTCAACTACACCGTTGATCGACTGGTTTTACCGCAAATATGCCTTTGACGGATTTAGGGGTGATAATATTGGAAGGGCGCAACCACTCATTATAAGCGTTGCTATGGTATTTTGTTTCGCACGAGTGGAATATGATATTGAAAACATGCTTATGCAATAATTAAAACAAGTTGTCTTGTATTTGCACGTTACAAAAGCAATAATTACAACATTTCCTCACAATTTAAAAACAGTAGTAAAGGAAAGCAGTAAAGAAAAGAAGTAAAGAAATAAAGGAAAGAAACAAAGAAACGAGTCAGTTTTTGAAGTAGGAGAAGGAATTAAATGCTTAAACGGATTGAACAAATGAAGACACATAAGAAATGTAAAGTCACAGTGATAGCTTGAAATGTTAAAAGCCTAAAACAACATCCCCAGCAGAATCGCCATGCTGTCGATGCCCCCTTTTTCTCGCGAAATCGGGTTTATGACATTTGGGAGGACAACTCGTTCCCTTTTGGGAATTGGGTTTAAGAGAAGTGAAGAGTCGCCACCTAATGATTAAAGTGCATTAGGACACTAAGAAGGGTTTTGTTTGGATAACCAGCGATTGGGTAAGGGCTTGAAATTATTCCAACGGGAAGGTGTTAGGCACCCCTCAGAATCCACTAGTGTGGTTCCCGGCCAAGCTATTGTTGTGACTTTAGGGTACAAATAACATATAGACAAATAAGGCTTCAAATAAGAGGGGATTTTCACATAAAGGTTGCAAATAGATGGAGTGAAAAGAAACGAAAGAAAAGCTGAATTTTGAGAGAAAAAAAATAGTTTGAGAAATTCGAAAATAAACAAGTAAAAGAGAGGGGGATCCTAGGTTTATAAATAATATGGATCACCTCACACAACACCCGGTAACCACTTATACACGCGGTGTTATCGCGTGGTCATCATATCCATATCTACCCTTTCCCACCCTGTTAAGGTATTAAACGCGGAATGGTCTCGTTTCACTTATTGCATGCTATTACCCACCCTAATCCTATCAGTCCCGGAGGCATTTAGGACTACTAATCCTAAAGGGAAAGGGTATGAGGTTTTATAGTTTTAAAAGGACAAAATTCTAGGGCGACAATCAAAAAATATAGAGCAAATATGGGAAAGGGATTCAAACACATAAGGCTCAAACAGACCTCCTCAGATCAGAGAAAGCATATAGTTAAGCATGTCTTGCACGTATTGATTAGGGACTGATTAAACTTAAAAGTTAAAGCAGACTGATTTTTCACATATTTTCAGATAAGAAGTCCGAGTTAGACCTGTCCGCTGGATGTAATCAATAAAGACTGTTGCAGTTTATAACTTTTACCCTATGGCTTGCCTAAGTGATAGAAGAAAACCTATAGGCATGACGTCTACAGATTTCAGAAATAAGAAAATGAACTGATTACATGCTGATTAAAAGGGAAGTTGCTCGTTATAAGCGAATTTTAGAAAACACGAGTTCTGCTGTTGGTAACGCATTATTACTGCTAATTTTAGACTCATAAGCGAGTGAGGCTATTCAGATTTGAATTAGAACACCTATAGGCGTGCTTTCTATGTGTTTGCCAACTTAGAACATTGTTATAGACATAGAAGAGTGCAGAAATCCTACAACATGATATCTAGGTGTTGCATTGTTTTACTTAAGGCCTATAAACACGTTTGCCTAGTGAAAAGCGGGTATGCAAGAATCAGAAAAGACCTATAGGCATATTCTCTACGTGCGTGTGCAGAAGCTATAGACATAATATCTACATGAAAGTGCAGAATCCCTATAGTCATGGTATCTAAATGAGAATGCAGAGTTTCTTATAGACATGATAGCTAAATGAGATGCAGAAATCTAATAGGCATGATAACTACATGAAAATGCATGTCTTATAGGCATGGTAACTATATGAAAGTGCAGAAATCTTATAGGCATGGTAACTATATGAAAGTGCAAAAATCTTGTAGGCATGGTAACTATATGAAAGTGCAGAAATCTTATAGGCATGGTAACTATATGAAAAACACTGAAATTAGAGATTCCTATATGCAAGTTATCTACCCTTTTCATGCATAGTCACCCCTCCCTTTTCACTAAACATCCCCGCGCAGGTTTATTACAAAGTTATTACAGCCCAGAATGGAATAAGAAAAGCAAAATTACATCAGAAATTAAAAGTACAACCAAGGGGAGCCTAATTCAGGCTCCTTGTCTGAAACATGAGATGAACCAACTCCAAAGATCCGATTTCAAAAGCCTTTCTCTCATTTGGGGTGTGTCAGAGTTCCCTAAGAGCCTCATGTGGACTCCGGGCAGTGCTCACACCCAAATACATTACAAGATTAAGACATAGTGCAGTGTGGAAGGGCCAGCCCTCAGGTGTCCAAGTTCAGAGGGAACTCAAGGTCCCAAAGCAAGGCTCACAAGAGAGAGGCAGAACTTAGAAACTAGGAGAGAGTGTAAGTGCAGAAGGGGAAATCTGAAAGGGGAGAGGAAAAGGGAATAGCTTAAAATCAGTGCACATAGGGGCATAGGGAAGTGGGGAATTTGCAAGAACACAAGAAGAGCAGGCTGATGGGCATACCTAGCAATGGGATGTGCTGGCATACCCTCCAGCCTGTTTTAGAGGTTAAGACCTCATTGATTCAGAACCCAGTTCATGGACAACAACTGATGTTGCCATGCCCTAAGTCACTACTCACAAACACATAGGGGTAATGGGATAGGGAGCAAAGATTCACAGTAGAAACAGGCAATAGAACATAGGCATGCTAAATTAAATATTGAACTCTACATAGACAGTAAAGTAGACATGGATATAAAGACTGTAAGTAAACACATTGGGGTGATGCTGAAACTAAAATTAGGACATACCAGTTTCAAGGAAACAAGTAAGAAGAGCAGTAGTCTTGTAAAAGCCAAAAGTGCAAACAGGAAGACAGAATACTATGAGTGTGAGTTCAAGAGAGATTGTGAAATTGTGAGGTCTGAAATGTGCTAATCATGTCTGTTTTGTGAAAAGAGGGGTCGTGTATTTATAGTGTGGAAGTCATGAGGAAATAAGGTAAGAAAATAATTGAAGACTGATTGTAAATCAATCACATAAGACTCCCTTTAATTAAGGGACTCAAATTCAAACGGGTATAAAAAATTAAGGAAAGAAATTAATCAAACACTTGTGTAAAGCATGCAATTGAGGGTAAATACATAAAGGTTATTTAAGGACAAGGTCTCTGAAATAGACGGTTGTACAATTTAAGGAAAGAAAATCAATTAACAGCCAAGAAATCACAAGGTCTGAGATTTGGTATGAATGAACCAAGTCAGAAAGATGGAAAAGGTTTTCACTTAAGGAAAATCAGTAAACAATCAATTACACCTATTAAAAAGGAATTCTGAGTCAATCACTAGTTTGGAAACCTCTTTGAAGAAAGATTTATCATACATACTAAGCATACAGACACGTTTAAACATGAAAGAATTGTCATGCAATCAGTAGAAGAGTCTAGTGTAGAAGAAATTTAAAAGTTCAGAGTTGTATGTAAGAAAAGAAGTTCAGACTTAGTTGAAAAACTCAAAAGTTAGTCTGAGAGAGTCAAGGGTTCTAAAATAGAACCCTAGTTCAATCACATGACCAAACCTCGGCAGAACCCCCAAATTCTAGGGTTTCCACCTTGAATCAAATACAGAGATGAGGAAGCAAGTCGTCGAAACACGCTCAGGGCTTTCTTTCAGAAACGCATGAGAGCACATGCAAACACAGTAGAAAGAGTAGAAGAAACATGCTTAAGAAAGTTTTTTCTCAGAAAAAACCTAAATAAGGATCAGTAGAAGGAAAATATCAAAGAACACAGTAGAAAGGTATAGTATAGCAGGACATAGTAGAAGAAATACCAGAACATGGTAGAAAGCCCATGAGAACATAATATGGAAAACATGGTAGAAGAAACACAAGCGTGGAGCATATAGAACACAGTAAAGAACATTCAGGAACGGAGTATAAAACTCAATAAAAGACCATACAAGAACATGGTAAAAGAAAAAGCACAAGAACACAGTAGAAAGCATGCGAGAACATGATATTGGAAACACAGTGAGATAATCATGTGAGAGCAGGGTATAGAGACACAGTAAGAAAATGAAATATTAAAAAGCACAGAAGAACATGTGTGGTAGAAAGGAAACATATGAGCACAGTAGAGACAAATACACACAAAGAAAGGGAAAAGAAAAGTCGGAGAAACATTTTAAGCATTTCAGAAAACCCTAAATCGAAAAAGAATCGATTTTGAAAGTAATTTTTGAAAGAAAGTTGGGAAAACCATTTGAAAACTCAAATAGAGAATGGATACACAACAGATCTAAGAAAAATCGGAGAAAACCTCAAATAGTTAGGGTTTCAGAAGAACCCTAAAATGAGAAAGGCTTTGAAAAGGTCCGATCTGAATGAGAGAAGATCAGAATCAGGCTCAGAAGACCAGGATACGCCGGAGCAAAGCTGGAGATGGCCGTAGAACCTTGGATCGGTGGAGATCTGAACGAACACATTCGAGGTCAGACCTCGAACCTTCGAGTACCAAGAGTATAAGAGCAAAGGGAGGTTTATTTAATCCTCCCATGGCCTGAGAAGCCATGGATTTCGATGGTTTCGTGGTTAGAGACGGTAGAAGACGATTAGGGTTTTGAGAATATTAGAGAGAGTTTGAGAGGGTGGGGTGTTTAGAGGCGGCTGATAGATGAGGAATGGGGGGATTAGGGTAGTCGTTTGGATTAAAAAAGGCAAGAATGAATAGGGGCCATTGATCTCAGAGATCAACGGCCAGGATAAGAGGGGATCTGGGTCAGGTAGGTTTTAGCTGGGTCAGGGGCGGGTTAAATCAAAATTGGGTTTGCCCGTTTAAGATTGAAATTGGATTTTAATTGGGGGTTGATTTGGGCTATAATTGAAATGAAACAGGGTAACTTTAAAATAGCCACTTTTTCTCTTTTTATTTTATAAAAAATAGTAAGATAATTTCTGGAAACAAATTAAAGGTACTAAATTGATTAATAATATATAAATATTGAAATAAAAATACGAGAACCAATTTTATAATTATAAAATGCTATTAAATCTCAAAATAGGCTAAAATTGCAATTGTATGCAATTTAGCTTTAAAATTACTAAATAAATTTGTAAAAATGCGCAAAAATTACCTTAGCTATATTTTGGTATAAATGTGAGAATAAAATAAGTTATTCACCAAAATAATAATTTGAGGAACAATTATTGGTTTCTGTACTGTCAAAATAGGACAATAAATTGATTAAAAAATCCTTTAAAAATTAGGAAAAATACATAAAACATTTGGGCATACTTATATATGCATATGTATGTTATTTTGAAAGTATTTTGCATATATAGAATATACAGGGAAAAATTGGGTATCAACACTAACTCCTGCGCCATGCTAGTCTTGATGCTGGGATGGAGTCTCTCAATAAACCGACGGACCCTCTCTCGAACCGTAGAAACCAAGGTCGGCATGTCCAGCCAAGTCACTGAAATGAACGTCATACTATAAAACAGTCATTGCACCCTGGCGCAACTGCTCAAACTCCACACACCATGCGTCCCTGAGGCTCTGAGGGATATACTCGCTCAAAACATGTTCGAGAACTAAGTCCATGTAAGTGAAGCTGCCTCAGCCGGACTGTCGACCTCATAAGCACACCACCACTGATAGGCTATTCCTCTAAGTCAAAATGCTAAGAAAGAGACCCCACTCGACTCTGCTATGCCATAGTGCGGAGGATACGGTGGCACTCCTCTAGAAATCCCTGAGCATCCTCTGACGACTGAAAGTAGGAGGGTGTTACTTCTTGTACCTCTCGAGCCTACGCTGCTCCTCCTCAGAAACAGATGCCCTACCCTTGGGCTGAACTAGGGCTACAGGTGGTACCGGTATAACCTATGGAATATGATCAACCTGAATTGTTTCTCTAGGGTGCGGGCAGCGGGAGTCTGTGCTCCTCCCCGGCCTGACATGTGGCTAGAGCAAGGGGAATCAACCCTGCCTCAGCTAGAGTACCGAACATGCTCAGGAACTATGCAAGGGTCTCCTGAAGAGTTGGTGCAGTAGTAGTAGGCATCTCAGGTGTTTGCGCTCCGAGAGTAGCTACTGGTGGCTCCTCTGTAGCGTCTCGCTCGGGTGCTTTGGCTGTACCACGTGGGCGTCCTCAGCCTCTACCCCGGCCCCGGCCTCTGGCGGCTCTAGCAAAGAGCGCGGATGCCTGGTCATCTCCGACTGCACGTGTCCTCACCATCTGTGAGAGAATTGAAGACAGATGTTTAGAATTTCAACTAAACAATTTCGCACAAGGATTCAAAAGAAGTGAAATTTTCCTAACAGTTTCATAGCCTCCCGATGATAAGTACAGACGTCTCCGTACCGATCCGCGAGACTCTAATAAACCGGCTTGTGAATCACGACACCTATGAACCTAGATCTCTGATACCAACTTGTCACGACCCAAATTCTCCCTCTGTGAATTTGTCGTGACGGCAGAATTTGTCGTGACGACACCTAGTCTCTACGACTAGGTAAGCCTAACATTTACGGAAATGAAATGAAAATCATAAAAGTTAACAACTAACAGTAATAGATAATTTAAATAAATATTTGAGATGCTGGTCGGCATATACAATAATCAACTATCGATGTATACACAACTCTCCCAAGACCCGGAACACCGTAAGGCACAAGCTTCTACGAATTTCTAATTGTTTTATACATCAGTGTCTAAAGAAATAAGGGAAGAATCGGCATAAGGGGATAGAGGGGGACTCCGAGGTCTGCGGAAGCGGGCAGATATACCTTGAAGTCTCCTGAACAGCAGCAACCGTACAACTAAACTCGAGGCTGGTGAGAGGTACCTGGATCTGCACACGAAAAACATGTGCAAAAGTGTGATGAGTACACCACAACGATACCCAGTAAGTTTTAAGCATAACCTCGGTCGAGTAGTGACGAGGTATGGTCAGGGCCCTATATATATATATATATATATATATATATATATATATATATATAATATTTATATATATATATATATTATATATATATATATATATATATATATATATATATTATATATATATATATATTATATATATTATATATATATATATATATATATATATATATATATATATATATAGTAAGACAAGCAAAAATATCGCAGTATAATAAAGACTAGAAATTTAACGGAAGGAAATCACAGAAAGGATAACAATACAGTACACAAAATAACAACAAGGGATCTCCCGAGATACCGTCTCGTAGTCCTAAACGTAAATGTGCAGGGGGATCTCCTGGAACACCGTTCCGTAGTCCGAAAGTAAATATGCAGGGGGATCTCCCGGGATACCGTCCCGTAGTCCCAAAGTAAATGTGCATGGGGATCTCCCGGAATACCTTTCCGTAGTCCTAAAATAAATATGCAGCTCAAATAATGAAAATAACATTTAAAGTAGAGATCCTACAGTTCAGACTAAGTGCAAGTCAAGAGAAAAGCAGGAAAATTCACTAGGCATGCTGCATAGAGTTCAGATAAGCATTTAAGACACGTAAACATGTTATTCTAAGATAAACAGGAAAATTACACATACTGATAGAACTCAAATAAGAAGAAACATTTTATTACTCAGTAGAAATCAGATTTTACAACAAATAACCCATGTACGCACTTGTCACCTCGCGTACACGGCGCTCACATATCAATACAGTACCAAATCCTAAGAGGAGTTCCCCCACAAAAGGTTAGGCAAACAACTTACCTCTAACCAAGCTCAATCACTCGATAACAATGATTTTTCCACGAATATCCGACTCCGAATGGCCCAAATCTAGCCAAAAGAAATTACATGTCATAAATATAACTACAGGAAACTAATCTAGCTAACGAAATCAAAGCTAAAGAAAGAAGAAAATAGCCCTAAAAAATCTCCCCCGGCCCACGTCCCGGAATCGAGTAAAAGTCACAAAATATGAACAACCATTCAATCATGAGTTCACTCGTACAAAAATCATCCAAATCCGATGTCGAAATCTCAATCAAAACTCAAAACCATAGTTGACGAAATTCTTCCCATTTTTCCCAATTTTTCAACCCAAATCCGAAGTTAAATGATGAAATCAACCATAGAATGGTGGAATATAACCATTAACGAGTTAAGAATCGTTACCCAAAATCTTTCTCTGAAAATCCCTCAAATAATCACCCAATCTGAGCTCTCAAAGTCCCAAAATCGAAATTTCCTCTTTTCTGCCCGGCGATTTTGCTTCTGCGAGGGGATAACCGCATCTACGGTTCTGCACATGCAGAAAAACCATCGCAGGTGCGGACTTCACTTAAGTCCTCAAGGTCCGCTTATGCGAACAAGGGCCGCTTCTGCATGCTCGCTTCTGCGCTTCTCTACCGCTCTTGCGAGTCCACTTTTGCGGAACTCTGGTCGCACCTGCGGTCCTAGCTGGGCAGGCCCACAATCTCTTCTGCGTTACACCAAGTGCAGCAAGCTTCAACCATTCCAACACAACTCCAAATGATCTGTTAACCATCCGAAAACAACCTGAGGCCCTCGGGACCTCAACCAAATATACCAACAAGTCCTACAACACCATACAAACTTAGTGGAGCTCTCAAATCACATCAAACAATGCTAAAATCACAAATCACCCTCCAATTCAAACTTAAAGAACCTGAAATTTTGCACACAAGTCATATTCAACATTACGGACCTACTCAAACTTCCAAAATTAGAATCCGACCCCGATATCAAAAAGTCCACCACCGGTCAAAATTTCCAAAAATTTAACTTTTGTCATTTCAAGCCTATATCTGCTGCAGACCTCCAAAACACAATCCGGATACACCCCTAAGCCCAAAATCACCCAACAGAGCTAACAGAATCAATGGAACTCCAGTCTTCACACAATCCGACTACGGTCAAATCATAAGGCTTAAGCTTCCGTTTAGGGACTAAGTGTTCCAAAACACTACAAAACCTAAAACAAAACCTCCCGGCAAGTCACATAAGCAGAAAAAGATACAGGGGAAGCATTTAATAGGGGATTAGGGCTATAACTTTCAAAACGACCGGTCGGGTCGTTACATGAGCAAAGATTGATGAACAAATGACGTAGAAATTCCTTTTCTCATTTTAGACCACCTTCCTCTCTCTAAAATAAAAGTTTGAACCTTCTAAAATGATCCCTAAGATTGTTTTATAAGGATGGGTCGAGTTTATAAAACCCGAAAAATGAAGCCCCGATGCAGATCTGCGGTTGCATATGTGACCGCATAATGCTTCTACGGTCCGCAAAATGGGTCGATAATGTCCCTCCACAAAATGAGCCGCATAATGACCGCAGAAATGCCCTACTCTACCAAAAATTTCTTCAAATCCCCAATGCACTGCTCAACCCAAAAAGTTCACTCGCACCGAAGAATATCTACAATCATCAACACATACGTTTACTTCGGCACCACGAAATCCCAGGTTTCAGGTAAAATTCTACGGAGCCTTACATCCTCCCCCGCTTAGGATCATTCATCCTCGAATGAGGGTTAAAATCCGCCATAGCATCCATTGTGGTTCAGCTACTACTTCACGCACCAACGGTCCCTAATTTTTAACTAATTCCCTAAATTTCCAAAAATTTCGGCAGTGTTTTTTTTGTAACTGGGCCTATCCGCCAGTCAGAGAATCTCAGAAACCAATCCTAACCATCATAACCACAACACAATAATGTAAAACAATATGGAAACTACCCCGGCAACAATGCCATGAACATTGCATTACCAAGAGGGAGTATCCTTAACATAAGTTGTACAGTAGGAACATAATTTGTAGAAAGTTAGCTCTTAACATCACGGATACAATTACATAGCTATTCAAATAAATTAGATTAATTCTTCTTCGTCTCTTCCTCGGCTTCTCAGGTGGCCTCTTCAACTTGTTGGTTCGGAGGCAATTTCTTTATTTCTCAGCTTACTGACTTGCCTATCAAAAATGGCAACTTGAATTTCTTCATAAGTCAATTCCTCATTAACCTCAACAGTTTCAACTGGAACATTAAGCGACGGATCTCCAACCACCTTCTTCAACATGGATACGTGAAACACTGGATACACTGATGACATCTCTGGAGGTAGCTCTAGCATGTAAGCCACCTGACCAATCCTCTGAATAATTATGTACAGTCCGACATACCTTGGACTCAATTTCCCTTTCCTACCAAACCGCATCACCCCCTTCATGGGGGAAACCTTCAAGAATACCTAGTCATCCTCTTGGAACTCCAAATCTCTGCGACGCACATCTAAATAGGGCTTCTGATGACTTTGGGCAGTTTTCAACCGCTCCTTAATGATCTTAACTTTCTCAATAGCCTGATGCATGAGTTCTGGCCCTATTAACTCTGCTTCCCCAATCTCGAACCATCTGACGGGAGATCTACATCTCCTACCATATAAAGCCTCGAACGGTGCCATCTGAATGCTAGCATGATAATTGTTGTTGTAGGCAAATTCTACGAGTGGCAAATGATCATCCCAGCTAACCTTGAAGTCAAGAACACAAGCGTGCAACATATCCTCAAGCGTCTGAATAGTCCGCTCTGCCTGCCCGTCAATCTGTGGGTTGAAAGTTGTACTGAGATTTACCTGAGTACCCAATCCTTCCTTAAATTTCTTCCAAAAATTAGCTGTGAATTGTCGCCCCCCCCCCCCCCCGACTCAGAAATGGCAGAAACTGGAGTGCTATGCAGCCTGACTATTTCCTTGATATACAACTGAGCATACTGTTCCACTATGTCGGTAGACTTAACAGGTAAGAAGTGTGCTGATTTCGTGAGTCAATCCACAATCACCTAAATCGAGTCAAACTTGTGAGGAGTGTGAGGCAGTCTTACCACAAAGTCCATATTGATCATCTCCCACTTCCACAATGGAATTTCTATGTTATGTGCCGACCCACCAGCCAATTTGTGTTTGGCCTTTACTTAGTGACAATTTGTACATCTTGCCACAAAGTCTGCTACATTCTTCTTCATATCATTCCACCAGTAGACATCCTTAAGGTCATGATACATGTTTGTAGATCCCGGGTGCGCGGAATATCTAGAAGTGTGAGCCTCGGTCATGATTCTTTCCCAGAGACCATCCACATTTGGAACACATAGTCGCCCTTAGTACCTTAGCGTACCATCATCCAGTCCAAGAGAAAAAAACCATAGTCTTATGTTTATGAATCCCCTCCTTCAATTGTACCAACAATGGATCGTCGTACTAATTCTCATTGACTTCTACAACCAGCGATGATTCAGCCCTGTTTTGCACAATTATCCCTCCTTCACTAGAGTTCGCAAGACCCAAACTAGCCAACCCATGAACCTCCTTGGCCAACGCCTTTGATATGCCTCCAAGTGAGCTAAACTACCCATAGATTTCCGACTAAGAGCATCCGCCGCAACATTATCCTTCCCTGGATGGTATAGAATATCGATGTTGTAATCCTTGAGTAACTCAAGCTATCTTCTCTGCCTCAGATTCAATTTCTTCTGTTTGAAAATATATTGAAGGCTCTTATGATCCGTGAATATATCCACATGGACCCATACAAAAAATGACGCCAAATCTTCAATGCAAATACCACTGCCACAAGCTCTAGGTCATGTGTTGGATAGTTCTTTTCATGATTCTTGAGTTGTCTAGAAGCATATGCTATTACCTTGCCATGTTGCATTAATACAAACCCAAGTCCGATTCTCGAAGCATCACAATGTACCACAAACCCATTCGAACCCTCCGGTATGGTCAACACCGGCATCATATTCAATCTTGATTTCAACACTTGGAAGCTTCTTTCATAAGCATCTGACCATTGGAACTTAACCGCCTTCTGCGTCAATTTAGTCAACGAAGAGGCAAGATTAGAGAACCCCTCCATAAACTTCCTATAATATCAAAATAAGCCCAAGAAACTGCGAATCTCTCTTGCGATAGTACGTCTAGGCCAATTCTTCGCAGCTGCAATCTTCTAAGGATAAACCTTATTTCCTTCTCTAGAGACGACATGATCCAAGAATGTGACAGATTCAAGACAAAATTCACATTTCGAAAACTTCGCATACAACTGGGCTGACGTAGAGTCTGTAGAGCTGCCCTGAGGTGGTCGGCATGGTCCCCTTGACTTGGTGAATATACAAGGATATCCTCAATACACAATATCACGAAAGACTCGAGGAAAGGCTTGAAAACTCAGTACATAAGATCCATAAAAGCTGTCGAGGCATTGGTTAGTGCGTCCGAATCACGTCAAATCAACTCAGCTTTGCACCAAATTTTGCAGACAAGTCATAAATAGATAAACGAACCTATACCAAGTTCCAGAACAGGAATCCAAACCCGGTAGCAACAAAGTCAACATACAGTCAAACTTAGGAATTCTTTTAGCCTTCAAATTATGAATTTTCATCAAATTACGTTAAATCGTGATACGGACTTCCGAATTCATTTTTGGGCATACGCTCAAGTCCCGAATCACGATACGGACCCACCAGGACTATCAAAACACTGATTCGGATCCGTTTACACAAAACGTTGATCGTAGTGAACTCAAATGAGTTTTAAGGTAAAATTTCATATTTTCATCAATTTTTCAATTAAAAAATCTTTGAAAAAAGACACAGATTGCGCACGCAAATCGAGAAAGCCTAAATGGAGCTATGGAAGGTCTCGGAACACAAAAATTAAGGCTAAAGCTAAAAATGACCTATCGGGTCATCACATTCTCCACCTCTAAAACAAACGTTCGTCCTTGAACTGACATAGAAAGGTACCTGGACTGGTGAAAAGGTGTGGATATCGGCTAACCTCTCCATTGTATTCTAACTGAAGGATAACTCTTAGACCTCAACTTCCGGAATTGCAGGGCTAGGTGTAATACTGCTCATTACAAAAAAGGGGTAATTAAGTAATTTACCCAAAAAAGAAAAACAAAAAAAATACAAAATAAGATGAAATAGAGGCAAAGCCCTATGCTAACATAAACAAAGGGATAAAAGGGCCGAAGCCCCTTTCTCTGGGCGAAAATCAAATTTGGTGCGTAAAACCAAACCAGAAGCAAAAAGGGATTTTGACGGGTCAAGGGTTAAGGCAAAAAAATCAAAAATAGAGAAGGTGAGTTGGGGAAAAAGCTTAGTGCCACAAAAGAAGCCACTTCCAGCCATTATTTGTTCAAATCTTAAGGTACTATATTCCACAAATTTAACAATATGTATAGTTATTGTTAATATTTAGCAATCTGTTGAGGAATCTTCAGCACTAATTGTGTCTTACGGGCATTACATGAGCTTCTTCTTCTGGTAGATTTTAATTTCGTTTCCAATGATCGAAAGATTTTACAGAGTAATAGAAATTACACTAGTTTATTCACGTAATTGAGAATTTTTTTTCCTGAAGAATCCATAGAACTTTATGAAATTGGGTTAATAAATTATATGAATAGGTTGGAGTTGATAGATTAGTAATTACTCATCCTGGTGGTAAATATAATTCAGTGAATTAAGAGTCAACTATGGAACCTCGAGGGCTGGGTATTCTAAATTAGCTATGAATTAACCTAAACATAGAAATTAACATGAGATCGATATAATGTAATTATAGATTGATAGGAGGAAGTTGTACGAATTGGTCGAGGTGAAGCATTTGGTATTTCGGCACGAGTACTGTGAGTAGTAATCTTACTATCATAACCTGCATGATTTACACATCATTTTTAATATGAATATGTTACCAATTATTTTGAGTTGCATGTAGGAAAAGTCTTTTACTCGATATGATACCGAAATAGTTATTTGAGATGATTACCGTTGTTTTAAATATTCTTGTTGTCACTAAATATGTTTTACCGTTACTTGAATTTACTGTTATCGAAATGAAATTACATTATTTGATAAGAACTGAAATGCCCTATGTTGTTTTAAAATATTTTCTTATGAGTATATACGGATTACAGAGACAAGTATAAATGGAAGTAGACTTTGAAGGATCACGTAGCTAACGGCGGGTTCGTTAGACCTGGTGCACCTTGTAATTACCGATTACCATTACAGCCCTCGCCAGTGGAAAGGTAGAACTAGCATACTGTTACCGATTTCCCTCGAGTAGAGACTACCGTTATATTTGACTTCTTGCGAAGAAGTCCACAGTTATACCGATTATATGATCCGTTCATTGAAACCTCCCAAATGTGAATATTAATATTATACAGTGGTTACCAAGCTTATTACTGAATTGTTAATTGTATTATACTACAAGAAAAACATGATGAGACTGAAAATTATTTATTATTTCTGAAAGGGCATTTTTATGATATTTTCCATTTTATATACTAGCATGTTTTCTGACTTGTCCCCAATAAAAATGATTGTGGTTAAGTGTTATTACTCTCTGAGCTAGAGGCTCATTCCACGTTAATGTTTTTTTACAGAGACAGCAATTGAGGCGGGCGAGAATTTTGTTAATTAGAGTGCACAGGTTGATAGTTCTTGATGAGCCTCGCACTTGTTCGCGTGAGCGGAGATTTTATTGTTATGGTCTTTTCTTTGAACTCTTAGAGTCGCTCCATAGTCATTCTTTTAGTGTCTTGAGTATTCTTTTGTTATTATAGACTTATGATGAGTATTGCACTTTCTTATCAAAGTTGGAGATAAAGTAGTATTTCTAGTTGTTAGCGGGTGGACTATTAATGGTAGATATTTGTATTGGTTAATTGATAAAGTCCTTGTCATTTGAATTGATATTAGGATGTTTGGTTGTTAATTTGAGACAGGAAAATTTTTGAATAAGTCCAAAAACAAGGGAAACTCTGTCCGATTTTCTGTAAAATACCAATGAGGCTTACTTGGGGGCACTTGCTCTTAAGTGCCGGTCATGATCCTAATTTGTGTTCGTGACACTAGGATGGCCACCGGCTCCTCCTCATAAGTCAAATCTTGTCGGTGAAAACCCCCACGGGCACCGTAAGACGATGGTAAGTAGAGAAACTAAAATGAGAGAGTCTTGTTGGTGAAAACTCGCAAAGAGCACTACAAGGCAATGGTGAGAAGAGAAATGAGGGAGGTCAGCTCGTGAAAACCCGCAAAGGGAACCACTGATCAAAAAAGATGATTTTCAGTCACTGACATTGACACAGTCCTGGGCAATGCTTCTCAGTTTCGAGGCAAAAGTTGTGATGAATTTCTGAGAGTCGGACGGTTTACACAGCTCAGGCATCCAGTCCAAAAGGCATGTCATGTTCATCGATGTCCGCATGTACTCCACATAGGTCCTTCTTTCCTTTCCCCGAAAGGGACACATCTTTTTTAAACTCATTCTCCATTCCATTGTTTGTTTTCTTGAATCCCTTTTGGTCTAACTCTGTCCCAAAACTAAGACAAGGAAAGGATGGTAAGACTGATTTACAGTGTTAATTTGATATAAGCTAATATGCAAAAAAGGCACCCAGCCTCGTCAGGGGCATCAAGTCGACCTCGCCTGGCCATGGCGGCTGATGCTTCAAAATCAAAACACTTGGAAGGAGAAAATAAAATTGAAGTGCCTATAAAGGCAAATGAAGTTGAAAAGGTTGATTCCCACGTGGTTAACTGTCTCGGCAAAGGATTGGATAGCCAGGGTACCCCAAATGCTCTGAAATTAAAGTTGGAAGAAAGAAGTAAGAAATGAAAGGCCTACGAAGGCAAACTAAAGTTGGAAAAGGTTAAGTCACAAGCGACTAGCTGTTGCAGCAAAGTTTAAGGATCCAGAAAGTTCCCCAATGCTCCAAAGTTAAAAATCAAAAAAAAAAAAACAAGTCAGCCCACAAAGGAAAAATAAAGTTGAAAGGTTAAGTCCTACGTGACTAACTGTCATGGCAAAGTCTGGAAAAGCTAGAGGTTCTCCAGGGTCAGAACCGCAATCGGTATTCAGGAGACAACGAGTTGCAGTTGAAAAGGCCGAGATCAAGTAACTGAAACAATTAAGGCCACAAAACCAACCACCATTTCAAGCTAACAATTGTTCTTTGTTTGAAAACAGGAAACAGGTGCAATCCAACAGCAACCTTGCAAGAAGCAGGTGCAAAAAAAGGAAACCGCACAGAGGCTAAAATAGCTCTGCAGCAATAATCAATCCAAAAGGGAAGTCTCCTCCAAATGTTTCCTGCATTTTCACTCATTAAATATTAAAAAATGATGGAAAAAAATGAAATGAAAAGAAAGAAAGGAAGAAAAGTTCAAAGTCATGGTAGTATAGGGTCTCCAATCCCTAGCTGCATTTTTTCCAATATAGGGTCTCCAATCCCTAGTTGATTTTATCTTAGACATAGGGTATCCACTCCCTGGTCTCTTTTCCAACATAGGGTCTCTACTCCCTAGTTGATGCCAACATAACCTAATGCCAACATAGGGTCCCCACTCCCTAGTTGATGCCAACATATGGTCTCCAATCCCTAGTTGATGCCAGCATAACCTGATGCCAACATAGGGTCACCACTCCCTAGTTGATGCCAACATAGGGTCTCCACTCCCTAGTTGATGTCAGCATAACCTGATGCCAACATAGGGTCACCACTCCCTAGTTGTTGCCAACATAGGGTCTCCACTCCTTAGTTGATGCCAGCATAACCTGATGCCAACATAGGGTCACCACTCCCTAGTTGATGCCAACATAGGTTCTCCACTCTCTAGTTGATGCCAGCATAACCTGATGATTTTCCGACATAGGGTCTCCATTCCCTAGTTGATGCCAGCATAACCTGATGACTTTCCAATATAGGGTCTCCACTCCCTAGTTGAGGTCAGCATTACTTGATGCCAACATAGGGTCACCACTCCCTAGTTGATGCCAACATAGGGTCTCCACTCCCTAGTTAATGCCAGCATAACCTGATGCTAACAAAGGGTCACTACTCCTTAGTTGATGCCACCATAGGGTCTCAACTCCCTAGTTGATGCCAGCATAACCTAATGCCAACATAGGGTCACCACTCCCTAGTTGATGCCAACATAGGGTTCCTTCTCCTAGTTGATGCCAGCATAACCTAATGCCAACATAGGTCACCACTCCCTAGTTGATGATTTTCCAACAATAAGGTCTCCAATCCCTAGTTGATTTCATTTTAGATATAGGGTCTCCCTAATATCTTTTTCCGAAGGATATACAATCCTGATTCTTATTTCTTTCAATAATGAAGTAGTATAGAGTTTTGGTTACAAATAACTCACGAAATTTTCCTAGTGAAAATTGGGGCAAACAAATTCCGTTCGTTTGTTTGTTTTGGTGTCTGAGCAGGTTATACCTCGAGACACAGGGTTCAAGACAACCAAAAGAAGAAGTCTCAATCCAGAATAAAAGAACAAGAAGAAATAATAAAAGAAGTTAACTCAAAGTGCAGAAGTGGAGAAAAGATGTGGACCGCTCAAGACATGACAAATGTCACAAGCTTTGCATGTACAACCTTGGTCCGTAAAGAATGAACCAGCACCTGCAGCTAACAAGAATCAAGATTCAGATCAGAGTCCGCATGAAGAACCAGCCAAGACTCAAGATCAGGCTTCAGAACACTCATAGATAGGAATCTTGTAACTCATAGCGATAGGCTTAGTTAGTCTTTTTCATTTTGATTTTGATGTAATAACAGGACCGCGGACCGGAGACTTGACGGAACCTCGCTCGACTCTCGAACTCATCACTCCATCATTCTTCTTGAACTACACGCGACCTGATTCCCTTATAACCCGGGATATGTAGGCTGTCCAAAACCAGGACTCGGTTGCACCATTTTCTTTATTTTCTTCCTTTTTGGAATAACGATATAGTCAAAAATTAGTCATATGGCTCACTTGGTCTTTGGCTGAAAACTTTTCACGTTTTCAAGCAAAGAGGGGGAGCTATGAGCACCTAATTTTGACCATATTTGGACTTTCAATCACTTTTTAGTATTTAAATAGTTTTTAAGTTTAATCTTAATATTTTAATTTTATTTCACCTTTTTATAGGTTTTATTTGATAAAATTGAAATCACAAAAAAAAAAGATTTAATTTGGGTTAGTTCTCCTAAATTAATAAAATTTTGAAAGTCACGTGATGATTTGTCTGGCTAGGATAAAAATCTAGGTGGTAGGATAGAGCGGCTCATATTAATGAACTAGTGTGTCAATTTGATCAATCTTAGTTTGCTTTAGCCACGATTAATATATTATCGTGTCTATGGGTACGGTTCCCGTGACATGGTCGTGATACATAATCCCCAATTCGGGTGTTCATTTCATGCGACCCGACCATAACTTCGAACAATAATAAAAATAAATATGTTGTGAATCGGGGGTGCATTTCATGTGACACGGTTTGCAATGTGTACCAAAACAACAAGGGTACGACAATCGTGACTTGTTCCAGAAATAACTCCATAAATAAATAAAGTGGTTATAAAGTTAAAAATGCATAATAGGTTAAAAACATGTAATAAGTCAGATAATTAGGCCAATTATTAATAGTTGAGCGACCAGGTTAACAGAATTCCTTACCCGGTCTTCTGTGTTCGCGGACCATAAATAAGAGTCAATTTTCTCGATTTGAGATTTAAAATAAACCGGTGACTTGGGACACCATAATAACTATCCCAAGTGGCGACTCTAAAAATAAATAAATAATCTCATTTCGATTAATGTAACTTACATTGGAAAAACTCCATACCACCTTCGAGAAAAAGAATGTGTGACAGCTCTGGCCACTCTGCTGGGGATCACGAACCCAGAATCCCTGGTTCAGGGATCAGAATTCGAGCTTAGAATAACTATTATAGTTGGATTTTATTTATTATCTAATTTTTACGGTTTTGAGCCTAATGTGCTAATTTTCGCTTTTTACCGCTTTGATATTCTGTGAACTATATATAAACTCTTACGAAACCATTCTTCTTTCTGAGTCTTCTAAATCTTCTGGGAAGTGCACGCTGGCGTGACTTCTTTCCTGTTAGTGTCATATCCTTAATTTAGAACAAGTTTAGGACAAGTTGCAAAGCCGGATGATCTTTTGGTTACCGGTACGCTGCCCCCCCCCCCCCCCCGGCTCGAGTTGTCCGCTCGGATAAGCCAGGTCTAGAACAATTCACCCAGGTTTTAAACCTAGAATAACATAGCCTCATGCCGGACCCCTAGTAGGAATGTTTGTTTGCATCATGTGCATTTGACTTTGGGGACTCAACACAGGGGTTGGGTCCGTCTAGGACAGGTGTACCCAAATTGAAAGACCATCCTGATGCATCTTACGTGCTACTTGCATATCTGTCTGTTTCGGCTTGCATGTTTATTGGCTTCTAGAATGGGGAAAGAAAATCAAAAAAAAAAGAAAAAAAAAGAGTGAGATAGGATAGAAAAACACCCGGTTCTGAAAATCCAGGTATTCAAAAAATCCCGAAACACTGCCGAAATTTTGAAAAAAAGAAGAAGAAGAAGAGAAAAGTAGAAAAAGAAAAGTCATTTCAAAATAAGTCAAGTTTCCTCTATTCCGTTAAAACTGACTGAACTACGCAGGTCTGATTCTAACCGGATGTGAGATACGTAGGCAAACCTCATCGGTTCCGGCCCCACTTTTTTAAAAATCCAAAAATATGTTCCTTTAATTCCTTCTTTAGAAGTCTAGCGTTATAAAATTCAACAAAAAGGATCTTAAACCCAAGAAAAATATCTTGCTTCTGTCCGAAGTCTTTCATACGGAAAAAAAAAGAAACAAAAAAAAAGAAAAATCAAAAATCAAAATCCAAAATACGGGTTTCCTTTATTTTGAAGTATTTTTCCCAAAAATTCAAAAAAAAGACTAAAAAAAATTCTTTTCCGTGTCTAAAAGTCTTTCTTTCGTAAATGTCAAAGAAAAAAATTTAAAAAATTGAAGTCCAAAAATATTTTCGTTTTTCTTTAGAAGTACTTTCGTAAATTTAAAAACAAAAATCCAAAATATTTTTCTTAGAAAGTCCCTCTTTCGAAAATTAAGAGGCAACATCCAAAAGCCAAAATTATTTTCTTTTTCTTTAGAAAAAGAGAAAACAAATAAAAATTCAAAAAAATAATATATTTTTTTTTTACTTTTGAAATTCCCAAAGTTCAAATCAAAAGAAAAGGAATTTTTAGAAGTCTTTCTTTCAAAAAAAAAATCAAAATAAAAAATCCAAAAAGAATATTTCATTTCTTCTTTTAAAGCATTTCTTTTGAAAAAAAAAACAAAAAATTCAAAAATATGCTTTTCTTTTTCTTAAAGCTTTCATGGTCTGAGTTTTATAAAAGTAAACAAAAAAAAGAAAAAAAGAAGAGTTAGTTTATTTACCCCATTCCTGATTTTCCTGAACTACGTAAAGATCTGATTCATGCGACGTTATGATACGTAGGCAGTCCCCATCGAATTCGATCATAGCCATAAAATTAATTGAGTGAAAAATAAACTGAAAAAAAAAGAGAAAGAAAAATTGAGTGAATAAAAAAAAGAAAAGAAAAGAGTGATAAAGAAAAAGAGTGACAAAAAATAAAAGAGTGACAAAAACAAAAAAAAATAAAAAGAAAAGAGAGTGCCAAAAAATAAAAGAGTGACAGAAACGAAATGAAAAAAATCAAGAGTGATTAAAGAGAGGCAGAAATAAAAGAAAAGAGGTACATATTGAAAGAGTTAGTTAAGGGCGGGATGAAACATGCAGTCATTCAAACACATGGTAGAAGCGTTTAACTGTTAGGTGCATTGCATCCCAACATGCGATTTCCTATATGTTAAATGTCTCAAAACTAACAAGGTTGTGGTGTGAGCAAATTAGCCAGGTTCTGTTCAGATGGTTGGTTTTGTTGGTATGGGGTGATGAACGCGCAACCTTGCACGTGGCCACAACATTATACACAAAACCGAGCTCCACCTCCCAGAAATGCCCATCCTTACCAAGCTCCATATAAAACCGTCAAAATAGTAATAACAATTAAATTTGTTGATGGGACTCTGAAAATACGTGATCTATTTTTATGCTAGTTGTAGAGCAGTTGATGCTATGTATATCAAGTTTAAGGATGAGATGCAAACTAAAATGGAGTTGTAATCGAACCGAAAGATAGCTTTCAGAGCCTCGAGCTAGTCGATTTAGGGCCTCTAAGTCGATTCCCGAGCTCGGGCTCGGGCTATCAGGGGCAGTCGTGGAAGGGCTAACAGATGCGATAATATTAATGGAGGCTCTTTATGGCCAATGATAAATAATAAATGAAGAACAAGTATGAAGATAATGAAATAAAGCAACAATATCGAGAGAGAGAGAGAGAGAGAGAGAGAGAGAGAGAGAGAGAGAGAGAGAGAGAGAGAGAGAGAGAGAGAGAAGAGAGAGAGAGAGAGAGAGAGAGTTATCCTATATTTCGTGTGGAGTAATTGGAGAAACGGATGGTGTATAAAACGACAGGGATCCCCTTTATATAGTAGGAGAAATCCCAATGCAGTACAAATGTAATAATTACAAAGATATGGAGATAGGACAGCTAGATACTGCCATAATGCGGGCTCAGACTAGCCTGACGGACTTTGTCGGCTCTAGCTGCACGACTTGGGAACTCCCCATCTCTACCATAGTCGGGGTCATCATTGTCCCAAGGTCGAGCATCGACAAACCTCGAGGGAGGAAACTCGAACGTAGCCTTGTCGCCTCGAGCCTTCGAGATGATCCTCTGAGGTGCCTCGATGACGAGGAATTGGACCTTCCGATTTTACTGTATACAGATAGTCCCTGCATTTCTTGGAGGGGAATGATATGAAACGATCTTGACATCCATTTCTTTGGACTTCCTGTGACGATATCATACTAATGGTATCTGGAAACTTGTTTTGAACTTGATGTAGATAGCCTTAAAGGCGTTGTAGATAGATTCTGAATGAGGGTTTACCCTGATTTAGATGGTACCTCATGCCCAAACGAGTCTTGCAATGATATCAATGGCCCTTTGGAGAGGTCCCCACAATCGGGTACCATCTCGGGACTGACGATGATACCAATGGCTTCTTGGAGCCCGACTTCTTTTTGATGGAGATCTTCGAGGTCGGGTACTACCCCGGGATTCGCACTGATGCTAATGGCTCCCTGGAGCCTATCTTCTTTTCTAATGGATAGTGTTGATGATGAGGAAAATGAAGGTCGGGAGTGGATGGGCCGATCCGTCCGAGTATGGACTGTCGATATTATTCCTATGGAGTTTATGCCATTCCCTGAGGAGTGGAATTTTGCGCGTAAGTGGTATATTCGTACCTTCGTAGTTTTGCTTATGGCAAAAACAGGCTTATAGATGCACCTTTCTTTCCTTTTCTGCAGCAATTTCATGGATGCCGTGTGAGGTCCCCGACCTGACGGACTGGGCTCGGAAGCTGGCGACTTGATCGACTTACAATGAGTGTAAGTGGCGAATTTTGTCAAAGGACAGATGGGGGCCAAACATCACGGTATGTGCCGTGCAATTTGTTCCCTTCCCTTCTTTCAGCTGGAAAAGCACTTCCTCTTTCTGCATGCTAACCCTGCTATTGTAGGCATCGAGGAGCCTTCTAAGGCGAGGCCGTGCTCCTTTGGAGAGGGAGAGGGATTGCTAGCTTCTGGGCTAAAGAATTATAATAATAAGCAAGAGATACCTTTGCTGGGCGACGGTGTTCAAAGCGAGGTGAACCTGGACTGGGGGCCCGAAGTGGGAGTATTGGTTGAGGTCGTCACGCCTGTGATTTCTGGCTTTGGAAGGGCGGTTTCTCCTCCGCTGTCGTCCTTTTTTCCATTGGAGATACTTCGAGGGATAATCGGAACCCGGGATCATATGCACCAAGCGATCGTGCCCCGATTGGGGTCGGCCCTTTCGGAGCTGAGGGAGCCAGGCTAGCAGATGTGCGCTCCATCTTCGAAGAAGCTCAGCGGCTTTATTTCAAGGCGAGTTTTTTGTCGTCCTGTGTTGATTTTGCAATTTTTACTCTCTTGTCGAGCCTTTGCTTTCGTAGGCTTTTGACAAGCTCCAGTCCGAGCTGTTTTGCCGTGAAGCCAGGCTGCGGAAAGTTTCAGAGTGAGGCGGATCGAAGTCGAAACTTCGAAAGCCGTCTCGAAAGACAGGTATTCCTATCTTTCGTGTCGATGTGTGTTCCCTCTTACATTTTCAGAGGTTAATACTTCGATATTTCAGTCGGAGAGCAAAACGGAGGAGCTGGAACGACCTTTGGGGCAAAGTTGGCAGGGTCAAACATGAGCTTAACGAGTTGGAGACTCAGGTAGATGTCCAAGTTGCGACCAAGGAGGGTGCTTTGGCTAAGGCTTCTCCCCTCGAGGTGCGAATCCGGAATGCTCTTGCAAAAGATTTTGTCCGAGCGAATATGATCACAATGCTTGAGTCCGAGCTTTGGAGGCGAATGCCGAGGTTGTGAATGCCCGGGCTGAGGTTGTAACGTGACGCACTAAGGCTGACCGAAAAGTGGCGGCCTATTTGAAGGGCGCTGTTTATGCTCGAGCTGAGCTGAGGAAGGCTCTCAACCGGGAGAGCAGTAATAAAGAGTACGTGAGGTGCAGATCTCGGAGGGAAGCCCTCGAGGAAATTCATGCCTGGGGCTTCGATCTCTCGGAAGAAATCAAGCAGGCGAAGGCGAAGGAGTACGATGCTAAATTCTGTCTATCCGATGCCTAGGATGGGGCTACCGGGCCATAGTCCCAAAAGGGGGTATAGATTTCCTTTTCTGATTCTGTACGTGGTAATTTCAGAGTATGTTGTAAATGGAGCTTGTATTTTTTTTGGTTGTATGTATAAAGGGGAGACTTCGCGGTTTTGTTTCTCCTGCATTTCTTTTTTCCTTGATTTGAGCCAGATGAACTGGTCTTTGAGTTGAGGGGGATCCTTAGATTCGTGGTATGGCCCTGGAGCTTATTAGGCTGGCCTGGGGGCTCTTACGCGTTGGGTCGATGCGACCTTTTGTAAAAGCTGGCGTTTGAGCTCTTATGCTTTTGCTCAACTGTTTTGGGTTTAGTCCCTGAGTCGGATTACCACTCGAGCCCATTTGACCCTCAAGCTTTTATGTTTGCGTGGGCTGGCAACAATGGCTCTTACGCTTTTGATCGAAGCGATCTTTTATGTGTGTGGCCCTGGGGCTCATTAGGCTGGCGACGATGGTTCTTACGCTTTGCCCTGAGGCATATGTAGTTAACTATTTTGGGTTCAGTCTCCGAGTCGAGTTTCGACTCGAGCTCAATCGACCCTCATGTTTTCATGTTTGTGTTAGTTGGCGAAAATGGCTCTTACGCTTTGGGTCGAAGCGACCTTTTAATTGTAAGCTGGAGATAATGGCTCTTACGCTTTGAGTCGAAGGACCTTTTAATGTAAGCTGGCGACAATGGCTCTTACGCTTTGGGTCGAAGCGACCTTTTATTGGCTTTAATTTCCTCTCGTTAAGGACTTTTGAAATGATTTTGCCTGACCCGTTATCGGTTCAAGAAGAACCTCGATTTCAAGTCGTCTGCGGCGATGTTCGAGCACCTCGGGAGGTTTGGCTCGGAGGCTGAGTAGCTCGAAGCCTGTGATTTGGAGCTGACATGGTCGAAGCTCTTTTTGCCTATGTCGAGGGTAGCATGTTTAATCGGTTCTTTTCGAAGTAGATTCGAAGTAATGGCCTGTGATTTTGTAGCGACGGTCGGGCGTCGCCGAGTCGCGTTAGTTCGGCTGGTACAGCCGTATGACCGTAGTCATTTGTTCTTGGCCGGAGCCATTTTGGTCCCGAATGAAGTAGTTTAGGTGTCTATTGTCACACCTCCTTTTTACTATCCCGGAAAGGGGTATAAGGGAGTTTTTCCAATTTAAGTGACAGTCGACACGGGATTATTATTTAAGATCAGAGTCGCCACTTGGGATAATTTATGGTGTACCAAGTCACCGGTTTAGAATCTCGAATCGAGGAGTTTTGACTCTGTTTTAATGTCTGCGAAACACAGAAATCCGGGTAAGGAATTCTGTTAACCCGGGAGAAGGTGTTAGGCACTCCCGAGTTCTGTGGTTCTAGCATGGTCGCTTTGATCATACTTGGCTCAATTAAATTGTTTAATTACTCATTTTTAGAACCTATGTGCACTTGCCTTTTTAATTAAGAAATTTAAAACAGGTCACGCGGACGTGTACCTATTTGTTTGGCGCGTCATAAAACATGTCACGCTAACGTGTCCACAATTAATAACGCTTTAATATTATTAAAAAAAAGTTTTGTCGAAGTTGCGCGAACGCATACTCCGATTTTGTTCTTAGAATCGCAATTATGTCACGCGAACGTGTACACAATTACGATGATATATGAACGTGCCTAAAGCAAACTACGAAACATTCATTTTTTAATATCTAAGTTATATAATTAATACGAGGGCCATAGGGATTCAATATGGATGGCACGCCTCAGCCTAAAAGAACTACATTTAATTGAAGAGGACTATATTAATAACAAATTTATATTATTGAGGAAGTTGGTCGAAGTTGCGCGAACGCATACTCCGAATTGATTTTTAGAATCGTAATTATGTCACGCGAATGCGTACATAATCACAATTGCATTTTAAACGCGCCTAAAGGCTTTTCTACGAATATTCATTCTTTTAGTATCTAAGTTATAACATTTATGAGGGCCACAAGGGATTTAATTAAAATGGCACACCTCACTCCATTTAAAAGAGTAATATCTAACCAAAGCAATCTAAGGACGTTCTTGTACAACTATTAGTTGAAAGGAAAAAGAATTGGTGTTCATACTAGGCATTTAATTATTTAGGTCAAATCTATTTTGGGCTTACACCCGCAGAAATTGTTTAAAAGGAGAACTGGGCTCGAAGGCGAGCCCAAGGAACGTGATTAGGCAGATGACCACCCATTTCCAAATGGGCCCAAAATCCAGGCCCAAATCGGCATTGTTCTAAGTAAGCTATTCTGGGGAAAGGGAAAAAAAGAAACATGTACATGAGAATTGGGCTCGAAATTAAGCCCAAAAGGAAGCGGACCATCCAAGATCCAGGCGGCCCCACTTGGGCCTGATTTCCAACCTCAAACTTGGCAAGAACACCTCAGAACATATAGGCCCTAATGAGACCCGACTAAACATGATCCACACACCATAATATACAAAACTCCGAAAATCATAACACTTAAACGACCTTGCCACATACTGCTGATTCATGATTTTACCTATTAATGTTAGGGGGGGATACATCTGGAACTATAAACTACTCATTAATCATAGTGAATTCACAGGTACAACCTTCCTAATAGTGCAGCAAATCATCAGACTTATATATACTCTTGCTCAAATTATAGCTCTCACAAGAGCTCAGATACTAAGACCAAGTTCTGATGGAAATAAACCAACGAAGCATAATATGAACTAGCCATAGACTGAAAATCAACACTGACCTAGATAAATCTAAACAAAACCAGCAGATTTAGATCAAAAATCAACACAATAGTTTGGGACTCCAAACTAAACTTGAAATCAAGATACAAAATCAGTGACATGAATGAGCGGAAAACACATGGAGGAAAGCCAACACTACTTTAAAGACTAAATGAACTTAAAAGAAAATGGACTTAAAAGGAAACATGTGAACACATTTCATCCGGCAGCATATATCATTCAACCTCCACATTTGATTACATATTTCAGACTTGCAATTCACATGTCATATAAAGTCCAAGAGATACCTGGACAAGAACAAAACAAACTGTGAGGATTTCAGCCAAATATTAGCGTGAGCAACACAGAAAAACAATAGCAACCACAGCTTCCAAAACTAAACCATGCTTCTACCCTTTTGGAGTTCGAAAATTTCAAAGAGTTCCTTCTAGTTTTCTTGTGAAAATCAGAAAAATCTTTAGCTAATCAATGCAGAATTTTTTGGTGCAGAGAATGATGCTTCAGGTCTATTTTTAGAGTGAAGGAAAGGGCATGCTTTATAGGCCTCTTCAGGCCATGTGCTTAAAACAGAAATGGGAATTATTCCCAGCCTGCAAAAGGCATCTCTTTTTAACTAACTGGGAATTATTCCCAGCTGCAAAAGGCCATGCACATTTGTGCTAAACAAATAGGGACAGTTGCCCCTCCTCTAGAAGCTTCTAAGTGTAGGAATTATCTGAAAATCCCTATCTCATTTTCCCAACTTAAACCCCTAAGTTTTCAATTGTTCAATTAATCCCCCCCCCCCCCCCAAAGTTCTAACGATTACGAACTAATGCAAACAAAACAAAAATCTGAATCAAAACAAGGAAGATCAAATGGAGTAAAACTCTAATTCAATTGAACTTTTAATTAAACCTATATTCCATTATCATTGCACTGAAATCAGAAATGAGGCAAAAACAGAAACATTTGAATCCTAACACTAACACGAGCTTAAATTAACCAATAGTGAACCACAAAAATTAAACTAACCCAAAATGAAATAAACATGCCAACATGCTAGGCCAAGGAATCACAAAAATTAAACTAATTAGACCAACGAACATACTGATCGAACCTAGAATCATGCAACAAAAGGAAATAAACATACTGATTTCAGAATTAAACTGAATAGACATGTACTAAACTAAATTAACAGGCCCTAACAAAACTACAGACGAAGTATGCATGAATAAGAAAGGAGAAAAGAAACGAAAACCTAGCAAAGCAGGATCATGGCTAACTAAACCTCCTCATTTTCCGGTCAAAGAAAAAGAAAACAAAAGGTAGAAGAAAACAGAGTGATGCCACAGAGAAGAAGCTAAAGAAGAAAAGAAGGATGAGGAAATAGACAGAGGAAAGAGGGATGGATATACCTACTATATGAACAAAGAGTGGCTCCGGCGGGACCCGTCCTTTTCCGATTTAAATCAAAAATAGGTGTCAAATGACTGTTCCTATTGAGAACAGGCGAGTAACACCCATTTCCGACTCAAATCGTCCTGGAAGCTCACATTTAGGGTTTGCATGTCCCCAGATTTGAAATTGGTGAAATTTGAGAAGGATTCGAGGGGATTGATTTGGGGATCTGGAAAGAAGAGGAGGTGAAGAGTGTTTGATGTAATTTTGGAGTGATTTAGAGAGTCGGAACCGCCGTGAGGCGATTTCCGGCGGGTGGAATAAGGCGGGGACGGTGGGGATTTTAAGGCAGCAGCTAGGGTTTCTAATCTCTGAAGTTGAGAGACAAAAATGAGGGGGATTGGAATGGGGGGGGTTCTAATTCGGACACTATTATACTTAAACAAAGACCAGTTCCCAGCCGTTGGATCACACGAGATCAACGGCTGGGATTTGATTGGACAAAACGGCGCCGTTTTGATTAAGGCTGGGGCTGGACCGGGTATTTAGGGTATTGGGCCGGATTTTGGGGCGGGTTTAGGGTAGACTTGTTTGGGCTTTGGTCCAAACAAAAGCAAAATAAGACCTTCTCAACTAACCCCTATTCTATTCAATTCAATGTTTTTTCTTTTTCTTTTTATTTGTCTTTTCTTTTCTTTTCCTTTAATTAAAACCTAAATTAAATTCCTAAATTAACCCTAACTGTAACACCAACCAATTTTCCTAAAATTATAAAAAATCCTAAATCCTAAGTCAAAAAGAAAATCAATAATCTAGCAATTTAAAGGTAAAATGTAAAATGGGGCATTTTTGTTTTTCATTTTTTTTATGCGACAAATAATTGGCTAATGAATCCCTAAATAAAAAAAGACAACCTAAATGCAATGCATGGTATTTTTGTATTTTTCATGATTTTAATAAAATTCAAACGTGCAAAAAACGCAAACAATTAATACAAATTCTCACAAAATCCTATAAAATTGCAAAAACTGCGAAAATTTATTCTCTTAGATTTTATGGGAGTAATTCCTATAGGGCAAAAATCACGTGCTCACATCTATATTGAGGGTATGCCTTTTTAGGGGTCTTACAAGTTCGATATATAGCCTAAACTTCGGGATAGAGTTTATGCCTGTAGTAAGGTCTTACAAATTTTTCATGCCTTTGAGGTCTTACAGTTTTGTTGTTGCCTTATGTAGGTCATACGAGACCGAGTCTGCCTGTTTTTTTTTTAAGCAAATCTACTAGACGAGGTGCCTAGGGCTAGTTTTATTAATAATAAAAAGCAAACCACATAGGAAGAGTACAAATAAGGGGGATAATAGCACCAGTAGTGTTGTCTCTATGCCTTGGCTATATAATCACTCCTCTGCGCCTCACATTGCCTTATGATGGCAGCCTCATGTAGCGGATCATGGTGTAGCTGTCGGCAAAGTCTCACGAGGGCATATAATCTCATAGCCATTTGGATATATTTCCAAAGGCATAGGACAAGAGCAACACAAACTGGGCTAAACCTTACCTTACTAATCCTATTTAAGCATAAAAAAGCCTCCACTACTAGCATGCATGTAAAAAGAAAGATCTAGAGAGTACTAAATATTCTATGATCATCACAGAGTTTATAACATACTCTGTGATGATATTACATATGAGTATACTAACATAGTGGTAAAATAAAATGAAGTGAGAGTTAAAGTGTTGTCCCTTGTTGTCCAAATTTGCAACTTCTTCAAGTTGTAATTCTCTGTCATCTTCATCAACCCTCTTCAATATGTCTTCAAACTTCATGATTTCTTTTTTGAACGGTTAGATCTCGTAGATGTGGTTGGGTCAACTTGTTTTTGTTTGGCAACTCTCATTGGGAGTCGCCTAACGTTTGCTTCCTCATTCACCTTGTCGTCCCAACTCTTCTTCCTTATGTGTGTCTTCTTGCTTTGTCTACTGTGCATAGGTGATAAATCACCTTTTCTTGCTGCCTCTTCACGGCATTGATTTAAAATTTCATCTTCCTCTCCATCTTCATACATGTCTCTTCCCACATTCACTGGATTTGGCAAGTTTTGGCTAGTGTCTTGTGCCATCAAAACATTTGCGNAGGTGGGCGCCTGATTGCTGAACCTCGAACTGCCTTCCTCTGAAACTTGAACTGCTTTCCCTTGTTCTCCAGGTGAGCGCCTGATTGCTGAACTCGAACTGTCTTCCTTCGAAACTGCTTTCCCTTAGAACTGTCTTCCCTTATTCTCCAGGTGGGCACCTGATTGCTGAACTTGAACTGCTTTCTCTTGAAACTACTTTTCCTTTGAACTGTCTTCTCTTGTTCTCTAGGTGGGCACCTGATTGCTTGAACCTGAACTGCTTTCCTTTCCCTTAAACCTTGTGTTGTCTTCCTTTGTTCTCTAGGTGGGCGACTGATTGCCAAAACTTGAACTGTTTTCTCTTGAAACTTGAGTTGTTTTCCTATGTTCTTGAACTGTTTTTCCTTGAAACTTGAACTGTTTTCCCTTGGTCTCCAGGTGGGCGCCTGATTGCTGGACTCGAATCCTCTTCTCTTGTTACTTGAAACTGTTTTCCCTTGAAACTTGATTTGTTTTCCCTTGTTCTCCATGTGGGTGCCTGATTACAACAAAACAGACAAAACAAATGAAATTTTTCTGCCCCAGTTTGATATTGGGAACATCTGTGAGTGTTAACCGACTCTTGTTATCAAAGTAAGTTCTAAGCTAAATTCCCTTGTCCTTGTCATTTGCGAGGGTCTCAAAGCTTACTAAATCCCGTTATCCAGGAGGGTATTGAACATTTACGACCGAGCCTGTCTGGCACCTGCTTTCCTCACGGAGGATTTCTCCAGAACAAACAAAATTTCCTGCCCCTGTTTCAATCAAAGAAAAATCTTGTCAGTTTGAAAATGTGGTGGTTAGTTTGCGGCATTCTTGCTGAGGGTGGCTTTTCCACTGTCATGCTTTGTTCTGCTCAACTGCATCCGACTGGCAAGGAATTGTTTCACCTTCTGATTGAACCTTAACCACGGAACGCTGAATGACCTGAGCGCCCTATATTCAACCTGCTGTTTTACCTTTTTTGTCTTTCCAACCTGAATCTCTGTATTTCTCCCCAAACCCCTTGGTCACTTGAACCTCGGCTAACACCTTATTTTTCATTGTGCATCATGCTATTTCTGGCATGTTGTGGCCGCACTCTGCTTTGTGAAATTTGGAAGTTGGTAATAAGCTTTGCAATCCCTTCTTGTTTGCATAGCAAGGCTAACCTTGGAAAAGCCTTATAGAAAATAGACCTAAGAAGGAGATGAAATTCAATGGCTTTGAGAGTTATGAATAAAGAAGAAGATTCAAAACAGGAAGACTGTTTGAGGAAGAAAAGGAAAAGGGACTTATCTGAGTGAGGCTGCTGGCATCAATGATCATGACATGCAGTTTGGATTAATCAGCCTAGTCCATTCAGTCAATCCCCTTTCAGTCCTCACATTTATGCTTGGGGTCCCCATGATCCAATTCCTTTGCAGTCAACAACCTCATTCGGCTTGCGGCGCCCTGAAGGGTTTTCACCAGCAAACCTCTCTCATTTATTTTTCATCTCTCAACTCATTGTCGCCTTACGGTGCCCGTGAGGGTTTTCACCAATAAGACTCTCTCATTTTTAATTTCTCTCAGCTTTCCGTCGCCTTACGGTGCCCGTGAGGGTTTTCACCAATAAGACTCTCATTTTTTCATTTTGTTGCGCAGAACGGAGTGTTGCCCCTGATATGAATCATACCTCTAGCTTGCTTGACCTGGCATCCCTCGAAGATTGATCGGAAGGTCTTTCTTTGGACCCTAATGTGGGCTTTTGGATAGGGTTAGAAAGAAAGGATATCATAAAGGCTCAAAACAACTTGAATGGGTTTAGAATTACAACTTTTGGAATTAGATCTTTTACAAAACCACAACTTCTGCCCCAGTTTCTTTGCTTGGGGGCTTTTGAAATTTTATTTTGATGGGACCGAACCGTGAGGCTGCCTACGTATCCTTAAAGGAATCAGGTCGAACGTAGTTCATGACATAGGAATTGCTTGTTTTTTTGTACTTTTTCTCTCTTTCTTCTTCTTCTTCTCCTTTTCTTTCTTTCTCTTTTTTTTTCTCTTCTTTTTTTCTTCTTTTTTTTTTTTTCTCTTTCTTTTTTCATTTTTTCTTTATTCTCTTTTTCTCTTCTCTCTTCTTTTTGTTTTTTCATTTCTCTCCTCTTTATCTTCTGTATCTGTGTTTCTAAATTTGCTACTGATTCTAAAAGAGGGGTATGAAAGAAAGTAAATAAGGCTCAAAGGGGTAACAATGGATAAAGTGTTTTAGATAGCAGAATAAAATGCCTTCGGTCATTTCAATCTTCAAAATATGCCAAGTACAAATGAACACATTTAAAACAAGAATCATACATTATATCTTTGAA
>NW_017672229.1:99619-165482 GCF_001879085.1 Nicotiana attenuata | reverse complement strand
ATTTCTCATCTATAAATTGTAACTTCATATTATTGGGATGTTTGTCAAGAAGATCAAGTATTACCTTAACCCTAGCTGTGCTAGGTCTTGTCCTAGCCTGTGTGGCTCTGTCTATAGCAATAGGTTTCCCAACAGCTGAAGCGATTGACAGTAAAGGTTTCTTGGCAAACAGGTTCGTCGGCAAATCTGGAAACGACACACATGCCACTGTTTTTGACGTTTCCACCTTAGAATTGTAATCTTGAGTCCATGGGAATGTACGATATTGATGTTGTTGCCCTTTGTACTGCAAATATCCAACCTGCTTTGAGAGGATAGTAACAAAATCCTCATGTGCATCGCAGCGAACTAAAAGTTGTCGAAAAGCAAGCACACAAATCAAACAGCGACCTTTTATCCCAAACTGTGCTGGAATCATGTTACGCAGCTCTTGCACATCAGGCGCTCCATGTGAGAGCTTCATCACCACAGCTTGATGAAGCCCTTCTTCAATAGCATACTCCTCCAGTTCTTTAAACGTGAACTGCATCACGAGTTCACCATGAATGTGCTGGATTGGTTTTAGGACAGTTTTGGTTGCTGATTGAGATTTTGACGCGATTAATGAAGCATAAGTACTGGTTTTATTGGTAGGATTCGTCTCTCCCACAGCTTGAAGCTAGGGAGAGGGCTGTACGTCCATGGAAGCAACTATGTCGCCATAATGCCCTAGAGAGAGGAGAGGCATTTTTCGTCTGCCTGCTTGGGGTTTTATGGCCTAGGGTTTTTTTTTTGATAAGTGGCGAATGGCGATGGCGATTGACGGCAGTCCCCGAGCTATCGAGGATTTCTCTGCTCGGGAACCATTACGATGGAGATGGCGATTGACGGCGATTCCGAGCTATCTAGAGTTTCTCGGCTCGGGAGCCGTTACAATGGAGATGGCAATTGAAGGTAATCCTCGAGCTATCGAGGATTTCTCGGCTCGGGAGCCGTTATGATGGAGATGGCGATTGACGGTAGTCCCCGAGCTATTGAGGATTTCTCGGCTCGGGAGCCGTTACAATGGCAATTGACGGTAGTCCCCGAGCTACCGAGGATTTCTTGGATCGGGAGCCATCACTTGCAAACTTAGTGTTGCCTGATTGAGGATTTATGATTTCGGAGTTTCAGACCCAGAGGTCGCGTAGCTTTGAGTTTTTGACGCCAATCCCCAAGTGCTCGGGGCGCTTTTGGCTTTGGAGCCATTTCATGATTTTGATGTTGCCTCGTTGAGGGCTTATGAGTTTGGAGCTCCGACCCAGGGGTCGCATTGTTTTGAGTTGTCGATGCCAGTCCCCGAGTGTTTGGGGCATTTTTGACAGAGGAGCCGTCTTCACAAAAATAACGAGTCTCTTTTGAAGCGTGAGATGCTTTTTGAAATTTTTCTTCGATTGCTTGAGCATACATGTCTTTGCAGTTGAGGGCTCAGTTATTCTATGCGGCATGGTACGTTTGTCCGTTTGGCTCGGTACATTGTTTTTCCCATCGATACCCCATTCAGCGTATCTTGGCTTCTCCGAGTAGGTGACCTTCTGGGGGGATGCCCCCCAGTACTTGAGGTTGTTCTCAAAAGAAGCCTTGAATACTTGTTGAGTCCTCCTCAGGTAGCATGTAGATGTAACCTTGCCGATAAAACCCTTTTTGGGATAAAAACCCGGTCGAAGGAAAAGAGTGCAACGCATGCTTTAGAAACCTAAGGCTTTCGAGTTGGAGAGTGCTTTAGTCGTTTCGACCGGATACCTGCACTCAAGTCAGTGTAGAATGTAATTGAGAGAGAAAGGAGGCGGTCATACCTTGATGTGGAATGTGCCGACGATGTTTCGAGCCCTGATGTGTTTCAGTTGCTCGTGATGAGGACGTTGTGCGGTTCCCTGCTTTGTTTAGTCAGGAGAAGCCGAGAGTATAGCTTGCTATCGCTATTTTATCGTTTGATAATCCTTTGGCTCCTTCGAGGGTTGAGATACTGGTGTTTCGAGCCGCGCCAGCCATATTGACTTGTATGGCAGTTTCCACTTTCGTTGTTTTGTTCGCCCAATTGGGTCGTTCGGGACTTCGAAAGGCGGGCATAATTTGGTTAGACAGTCCGAGTTGCCCTGTCATCTTTGACTTGATAAAATTCGCCAAGCTACCTGGATCCACAAGCATATGTCTGATTCCAAATATGTTTACAAGAAAAGAAGTTACCACCGTGCCGTAGCGGAGCCGAGACAGGGCCTCGGGTTGGCCTTTCCCTGTTGGGGAATGTTTTTGCTTTCCTGGCTTGGGGGTTCCTGCATGAGGCTTAGTTATGAAATATAAAATAAAAAGGGAAATGATTATACCTTAGCGTGGGATGCACCGTCGGTGTTCCGAGGTCTGATATGCCCTTGTCACTTGTAATGAGGATGCGGTACGGCCCTTCACCGTGTTTAATCGAGCTTGGCCGATGATGTAGTTTGCTTGCCATTTGGTTCTTTCGAGAGTGGAGATATTGGTGTCAGTGCCACGTCGTGCACCGCGAACATTTCTCTTGCCGCATTTTGTTCCCCGTAGGCGGTTTTGATCCCGTCCTTTGTTGGGAATTTCATCATTTGGTGGAGGGTGGATGGCACTGCTCTCATGCAGTGTATCTATGGTCGTCCGAACAAGGCGTTGTACCTCATGTCTCCTTCGATGACATGAAATTTGACATTTTGGGTCGTGTCAGCCACACTGACTGGGAGGGTGATTTCTCCTTTCGTCGTTTCATTTACCATGTTGAATCCGTTGAGGATTCGAGAGGCAGTGCGATTTGGTTAAGCAGTCCGAGCAGCTCGATTACTCTTAACCTGATAATGTTGGTCGTGAGTACACGTTTAATTTGAAATGTATTTACAAGGAAAAAGATTACCAGTGCGTCTTTGCGAGGCTGAGACAAGGTCTCGATGCCCTCGTCGCTGATACATAGCCCCGGGTTCGCTTTTCTTAGGTGATGGATATTTTTGTCCTTCTCATCACGGGTTCATGTGGGGGCATCGATGCCTCCCAAGATCACGTGGATGACATGTTGTGGCTCATTCATTTCGTTCTTCTTAGCCGCCTCTCTTTCTCGGAACTGATTTCTAGCTCGGTCGCTTAGGGATGATTCGAGCCTCGTGATCATATCAGCTTGAACCATAGCATCATCACGAGCTAAGCGGAGTTGGACCTCGAAGGTCATTGCTGATATCGTCGATGCCCGGACCGGAGCAGCACTGAGCCGAACTAAGGCTGATCAAGAGATGGCGATTTATTTGAAGGACACTACCACTGCTCAAGCCGAGTTGAGGAGGATCCTCGATTGCAAGGAGAGGATCAAATAATATGCTTGTTGCAAGTCTCGAGAAAGATTCTCGAGGAGATCCACCCTAGGGGTTTTGTCCTCTCGGAAGAGTTAGCGCGAGCGAGGGCGGACGAGCACGACGCTCGGTTGCTTCTGTCTGGCGCCGAGGAGAGTGAAGATGAGGCCGGTAGGACATAGCTCTCAGGGGTAGGGCGTAGATTTTTCCATTTTGTATGTAGCATTTTCAGAGCATGTTTGTAGATGGAGAATGTGTTTTAGGAATTCTCGGAGGTGACCTTTATTGAGCAGTCTGGCCACTTCTTCTCGGAGCTGGTCGCAATCCTCGATCCTGTGGCCGCGCGCGTTGTGAAATTCGCACACTAAGTTATGATTCCTTTGCAAAGGATCCGATTGTACGGGCCTGGGCCACCTGGCATCCCTGATTTTATTGATGGCGGACACGATGTCCGACACATCGACGCTGAAGTTGTATTCTGATAAGCGCGGTGACCCTGTTGGCACCGTATTTCCATCGAATCCAGTTCCGTTAATGAGTCCCCGAGGATTCTGTCCTCGGTTGACCAACCGATCGTTGCGAGGTGGGTTGCGCATCGGGGCGTTTCTCTTGTCTTCGGTGTATGTCTGATACCTTTCTTTGTTTGGCTTTGACTCTTTTGCTAAGAACCTGCTTGGGTACATTGAGTCCGAAGGGGCTCCTAATTGATCATCCTCGACCTTGATCTTTGACTGGTATCGATTATGGACGTCCGACATGGTTACGGCAGGATACTCGATCAGATTCTCTTTTAGCTGCCTTGAGGCCACTGAGCTCTGCTTGTCCAGGCCTTGAGTGAAGGCGTGTACCGCCCAATCTCGGAGACCGGGAGTAGTTCCATTCATTCCATTTGGAAGTGAGATACGAACTCACGCAGCATTTCATTCTCGCTCTGCCTGATCTTGAATACGTCAGACTTCCTCATTGCTACTTTGATGGCATCTGCGTTTGCCTTTATGAAGGAGTCTGCCAGCATGGCAAATGAGTTTATGGAGTTGGGAGCTAAGTTGTGGTACCACATCATGGCCCCCTTCGAGAGCGTTTCTCCGAACTTCTTCAGCAAGACGAACTCGATCTCGTCGTCTTTTATGTCGTTGCCCTTTACTACGCACGTGTAGGCGGTAACGTGCTCGTTGGGGTCTGAGGTCCCGTTGTATTTTGGGAGTTCAGGCATTTTGAACTTCTTAGGAATGGGTTTCAGAGCCGCTTCCTCAGGGAACGGCCTTTGCACGAACTTCTTTGAATCCACACCTTTCAAGACCGGGGGTGAGCCCGGGATTTGGTCGACCCTGGAGTTGTAGGTCTCGGCCTTCTTGTCGTTGGCTGCTATCATTTTCTCGCCAAACTCGATCCTTCTGGTGAGATCCTCGAGCATTCTTACGATAGCAGGGTCGGCTATCGAACCATTATTGCTTGGCCTCTCCGGTACCTGTTCGGCCAGGGGAGTTGTCCCCGTTGCTACCGTGCTAGGAGTCTTCTGGTGACTTTGCAGGTGAGCAATAGCCAGCTGTTGTGCCTGCAACATTTCAAAAATAATATGAATGCTAACTTCCTGTTCTTCCTGAGCTGGGGTTTTTTGGGCTTCATGTTGGTCGCCTTGGTGTGTGCTCCTGTTAGTGTGGGAGCTTTCTCGACGTGTCGAGCGTCGCATGAGATTCCATCCACCGGAACTGGTCCTGTCACGTTCTCGAGATTTTGTGGCGGCTCACCAACACCTGGAACAGCCATACCATTCTCTCCGTGGTTCTCAATATTGTTGTTCACTGAATCAGACATTTTAACCTGAAACCGAAGATCTTGGACAAGAAAAATTGTGAAAGATAACTTGCGTTATGTGATGAAACCAGCAAGAAAATAATCACTATTATTTTTAGCCCCACGGTGGGCGCCAAACTGTTTACCGTGAAAATGGTAATAACAATTAAATTTGTTGATGGGACTCTAAATATACTTGATCTATTTTTATGCTAGTTGTAGAGCAGTTGATGCTATGTATATGAAGTTTAAGGACGAGATGCAAACTAAAATGGAGTTGTAATCGAACCGAAAGATAGTTGTTCAGGGCCTCGAGCTAGTCGATTTAGGGCCTTGAGGTCGATCCCCGAGCTCGGGCTCGGGCTATCAGGGGCAGCCGGGGAAGGGCTAACAGATGCGATAATATTAAAGGAAGCTCTTTATGGCCAATGATAAGCAATAAATGAAGAACAAGTATGAAGATAATGAAATAAAGCAACAATATCGAGAGAGTGTATTAGAGAGAAAAGAGAGAGAGAGAGAGAGAGAGTTATCCTATATTTCGTGTGGAGTAATTGGAGCAAGGGATGGTGTATAAAACAACAAGGATCCCCTTTATATAGTAGGATAAATCCCAATGTATTACAAATGTATTAATTACAAAGATATGAAGATGGGACAGCTAGATATTGCCATGATGCGGGCTCAGACTAGCCTGACGGACTCTGTCGGCTCTAGCTGCACGCCTTGGGAACTCCCCTTCTCTACCATAGCCGGGGTCATCATTTTCCCAAGGTCGAGCGTCGACGAACCTCGAGGGAGGAAACTCGACCGTAGCCTTGTCGCCTCGAGCCTTCGAGATGATCCTCTGAGGTGCCTCGATGACGAGGAATTGGACCTTCCGATTTCACCGTATACAGTCCCCCAGTACAATCCTCGCCCAAGAGAGCCTTTCAAAAGGAATCAATTCACCCCTATTGGTGAATCATACTCGGGCTTGTTCCAAAAGCTAGTCATGCGAGGTCTGCTGCATACAGTGGCCCCAAAATGGCCAACCCCGAGTCCCTCTCGCACCGAGCTGATGCTAGAAGTGAATAACACTCTGGAGCAGTGGGACACAGTACAGAGGACTGTTGGACCCTCAAAAGGGCAATTGAAGATTTGATCGAAGCTGAAAGAATCGTTCTTCGGGACGAACGGGCGCCTGATGTGACGAACAATTAGTTGCCTGCTTACAATGAGGAATTCGATCTGGAACTGAAGGCTATTGGAGCCATTGCCGAGACAGAAGAAAAGCCAAAAATGGTCGCAAGCCTGAAAGTTCCCTATGAGACAGGAATCTCGGTAGCCAGTCTTGCTATCCTTTCTGCGTCCGGATTATCTCAGCATGTGATCCGGATGTTTTACTTTATTGTTTTACTTTCCGATGTTAACCCTTCTATCTTTTAAAATTCAAAAAAAATCATCAAAATCAAAAAAAAAATCAAATGAAATTAATATTTCATTGTCCAGGAATGTCTCTTTTCTTAATCTTGTCGCTTTTCTTATTCTCTTTTTAGTTCTGTTAAATGCAGATTTCAATAACATGACATGCTTGCGAACTTCATGCCCAGATCCTGAATCACCGTCAGACCTCGAAATAATGAATCAAGAATTAGATTGCAATGAAGATAAGTTTGAGGAAATAAAACAAAGAGTTGGAACAGCTAAAGGAAAATTGGCTCCAGATAAATCCATACATGGTAACTAACAAGAGTACTGCCAATGAGAGCGTTGTACCTGGGAAACATCGAAGGAAATATCCCTGTAACAACTATCAATGCAAATGCAGCCAAAAGGCACTATGTTTAATTCTCCATATAGTATTAATATTGTCCGGTTGGGATGACGAAGGCTTTCATTCTCGCTACCCAAACACCATTAACCCTTTTGTAAACCATTTGAGCCGGTTACTCTTCTTTGATTACCCTCATTGGAACCTGAAAGTGTTGTTGAAAAAAAAATAAAACAATGAAATGAAAAATGAAAAAAGATAAGAATAGAAAGTTACAAAAAAAAAAAGGAAAGAGAAATTTAAATGAAAAAAATGAATGAAAAAAAGAGATGAAAAAAAGGGAAGGGAAAAAGAAAGAGAAAAGAAAACAAAAGAAAAGAAAAACAAAAGAAAATCAAAAACAAAGTTCCCTGAACTACGTTCGACTTAATTCCGAAAGGATACGTGGGCAGCCTCTCTTTGGGGTTCATTCACACCAAAAAAAAATCCAAATTCCCCCAAAAGTGAAACTGAGGCAGAAGTTATAATGGTTCGGCGATGGTTTCGCCTGAATGGTTCCAAAGTTGTAATTCAGTCCAAATTCTTTTTACCCCAAATCCTGTTCAAGTCCTTCCGATCAATCGGTAAAGGTGTTCAAAATCTGAGGATACAGTTACTTGGATCTGCTTCAACCAAATGAGAGTCTTATCGGTGAAAACCCCCACGAGTACCGTAAGACGATGGTAAGTAGAGAAACTAAAATGGGAGAGTCTTGTTGGTGAAAACTCGCAAAGAGCACTACAAGGCAATGATGAGAAGAGAAATGAGAGAGGTCAGCTCGTGAAAACCCGCAAAGGGCACCACTGATCAAAAAAGATGATCTTCAATCACTGACATTGACACAGTCCTAGGAAATGCTTCTCAGTTTCGAGGCAAAAGTTGTGATGAATTTCTGAGAGTCAGACGGTTTACACAGATCAGGCATCCAGTCCAAAAGGCATGTCATGTTCATTGAAGTCCACATGTACTCCAGATAAGTCCTTCTTTCCATTCCCCGAAAGGGACACATCTTGTTTAAACTCATTCTCCATTCCATTGTTTGTTTTCTTTGAATCCCTTTCGGTCTAACTCTGTCCAAAAACTAAGACAAAGAAAGGATGGTAAGACTGATTTACAGTGTTGTAATTTGATATGAGCTAATATGCAAAAAGGCACCCAGCCTCGTCAGGGGCATCAAGTCGACCTCGACTGGCCATGGCGGCCGATGCTTCGGAATCAAAACTCTTGGAAGGAGAAAATCAAATTGAAGTGCCTATAAAGGCAAATGAAGTTGAAAAGGTTGAGTCCCACGTGGCTAACCATCTCGGGAAAGGTTTGAAAAGCTAGGGTACCCCAAATGCTCTGAAATTAAAGTTGGAAGAAAGAAGTCAGAAATGAAAGGCCTACGAAGGCGAAATAAAGTTGGAAAAGGTTAAGTCACAAGCGACTAGCTGTTGCAGCAAAGTTTTAAGGACAAAGAAAGTTCCCCAATGCTCTGAAGTTAAAAATCGAAAAAAAAAACAAGACATAAGTGAAATGCCCACAAAGGTAAAACAAAGTTGAAAGGTTAAGTGCTACGTGACTAACTGTCATGGCAAAGTCTGGAAAAGCTAGAGGTTCTCCAGGGTCAGAAACGCAATCGGTATTCAGGAGACAACCAGTTGCAGTTGAAAAGGCCGAGATCAAGTGACTGAAACAATCAAGGCCACAAAACGAATCACTGTTTCAAACTAACAATTGTTCTTTGTTTGAAAATAGGAAACGGGTGAAATCCAAAAGCAACCTTGCAAAAAGCAGGTGCAACAAAAGGAAACCGCGCAGAGGCTAAAATAGATCTGCAGCAATAATCAATCCAAAAGGGAAGTCTCCTCCAAATTCTTCTTGTATTTTCACTCATTAAATAAAAAAATGATGAAAAAAATGAAATGAAAAGAAAGAAAAGAAGAAAAGTTCAAAGTCATGGTAGTATAGGGTCTCCAGTCCCTAGCTGCGTTTTTTCCAATATAGGGTCTCCAATCCCAAGTTGATTTTATCTTAGACATAGGGTATCCACTCCCTACTCTCTTTTCCAAAATAGGGTATCCACTCCCTAGTCTCTTCCAACATAGGGTCTCCACTCCCTAGTTGATGCCAACATAGGGTCTCCACTCCCTAGTTGATGCCAGCATAACCTGATGCCAACATAACCTGATGCCAACATAGGGTCTCCACTCCCTAGTTGATGCCAACATAACCTGATGCCCACTCCCTAGTTGATGCCAACATAACCTGATGCCAACATAGGGTCACCATTCCCTAGTTGATGCCAACATAGGGTCTCCACTCCCTAGTTGATGCCATCATAACCTGATGCCAACATAGGTTCATCACTCCCTAGTTGATGCCAACATCGGGTCTTCACTCCCTAGTTGATGCCAGCATAACCTGATGCCAACATAGGGTCACCACTCCCTAGTTGATGCCAACATAGGGTCTCCACTCCCTAGTTGATACCAGCATAACCTGATGCCAACAAAGGGTCACCACTCCCTTGTTGATGCCAACATAGGGTCTCCACTCCCTAGTTGATGCCAGCATAACCTGATGCCAGCATAGGGTCACCACTTCCTAGTTGATGCCAACATAGGGTTCCTACTACCTAGTTGATGCCAGCTTAACCTGATGCCAACATAGGGTCACCACTCTCTAGTTGATGATTTTCCAACAATAGGGTCTCTAATCCCTAGTTGATTTCATTTTAGATATAGGGTCTCCCTAATCTCTTTTTTTCCAAGGATATACAATCCTGATTTTTATTGCTTTCAATAATGAAGTAGTATAGACTTTTGGTTACAAACAACTCACAAAATTTTCCTAGTGAAAACTGGGGCAGAAAAATTCCGTTCGTTTGTTTGTTTTGGTGTCTGAGCAGGTTATACCTCGAGACACAGGGTTCGAGATGACCAAAAGAAGAAGTCTCAATCTAGAATAAAAGAAAAAGAAGAAAAAAGAAAAGAAGTGAACTCAAAGTGCAGAAGCGGAGAAAAGATGTGGAGCACTCAAGACATGAACCAGCACCTGCAGCTAACAAGAATCAAGATTCAGACCAGAGTCTGCATAAAGAACCAGCCAAGACTCAAGATCAAGCTTCAGAACATTCATATATAGGAATCTTGTAACTCATAGCTGATAGGCTTAGTTAGTCTTTTTTATTTTGATTTTGATATAATAACAGGACCGCGAACCGGAGCCTCGACAAAACCTCACTCGACTCTCGAACTCATCACTCCATCATTCTTCTTGAACTACACGCGACCAGATTCCTTTATAATCCGGGATATGTAGGTTGTCCAAAACCAGGACTCGGTTGCACCTTTTTCTTTATTTTCTTCCTTTTTTGAATAACGATATGGTCAAAAATTAGTCACACGGCTCACTTGGTCGTTGCTTGAAAACTTTTCACGTTTCCAAGCAAAGAGGGGCAGCTGTGAGCACCTAATTTTTGACCGTATTTTGATTTTTACTCACTTTTTTGTATTTAAATAGTTTATAAGTTTAATCTTAATATTTTAATTTTATTTCACCTTTTTATAGGTTTTATTTGATAAAATTGAAATCACAAAAAAAAAAAAAGAAGATTTAATTTGGGTTAGTTCTCCTAAAGTTTTGCTTTGTTCAAATATCAAGTCTTGACCACTAAAGGCCCAAATCTGAGCCTAACTCGCTCAAGCCCATACCCACTCCCCATTTGACCTAACCTAATTTCCACTCCCTACGAAAAAGACCTCACAACCTAAATTCCTATCCCTGGACCCCGAAGAACGGCATTCACCTCCACCAAGAGAGATCATCATCTCTGAACAGAAAAAGGGCTCCATGGTCACTCATTCTCTCAACCAAGAACGGCAGCCATTCCTTTCTTCCTCAAGAATCAAAAACCAGCAACACCCCCACAAAAACCAATTCCCTAGCAGTAGCTCACGTCCCTTCCTCCATAACCAGCCATCAAAACCACAATAAACCACCTTCACCAACCAAAACTCCTGCTGAGAATCAGCAGTAAACCCAGCTCCAAAATGCCGTGAAAGATGTCCCAAAAATCAGACCAAAACGAGCTTAAATTTTTCACCAAACTCCAGCGAAAATCAACCCAAAAACATATCTAAAAGGCAACGAAAATTCAGCGGAAAATCTTCCAAAATCAGCCCAGAAACACAACAAAATCGAGCCAAAACCAGCAAAAACAGAGCTTCGTTTCAACGTCAAAATAGCGGGCTTCTGTCTTTGTCAGACCCAATTTGAAGTTGGAAGTTTATGGGGTTCCGTTTGAGCTTCGCGGCGAGGTTTCGAGCTCCGGTCAGTGGTCAAGTTCCTGTGTTTGTTCGACTTGGAAGTGCAGATATAATATTGAAAGAAAAAATTTTCAAAATAAAAGCATACACGTTGGATGAAATTGAGGATAAGACCAAGACTTTGCGTGAATTTGTGAAATATACTGTGGTGGATGATGCATCTGCTAGCAATGTGAGTCTTGTCTTGCACTGCTTTATTTTTGTTTATTGTGAGCTTTTTGGTGAATTTTTTCGCTTGTTTAAAATTAAGCTTTTGACACATATGTGCACTACACACACATATATATTCTGCTTGGTATGGTTGTGGATGAAGGTTGGCTCTACTTGTTGCAAATTTGGCACTATGCATTTCTCAACTTCAACTGATCATGTTTACTGTTTGTGTTTATTTTTGCAACATATATCCAATCATCGTGGTTCAGCTTCACCAATCCACGTGATGACAAACGGATTCAATCATCATATAATTTGATTATTTATTTTGAACTAGATGATTTTGAAAATTAATAAAATTTTAAAAGTCACGTGATGATTTGTCTGGCTAGGATAAAAATCTAGGTGGTAGGATAAAGCGGCTCATATTAATGAACTGGTGTGTCAATTTGATCAATCTTAGTTTGCTTTAGCCACGATTAATAAATCATCGTGTGGGTACGGTTCCCGTGGCATGGTCGTGATACATAATCCCCAATTCGGGTGTGCATTTCATGTGACCCGACCATAACTTCGAACAATAATAAAAATAAACATGTTGTGAATCGCGGGTGCATTTCATGTGACGCGGTTTGCAATGTGTACCAAAACAACAAGGGTACGACAATCGTGACTTGTTCCAGAAATAACTCCATAAATAAATAAAAGTGGTTATGAAGTTAAAAATGCACAATAGGTTTAAAACATGTAATAAATCAGATAATTAGGCCAATTATTAATAGTTGAGCGACCGTGCTAAAACCACGGAGCTCGAGAGTGCCTAACACCTTCTCCCAGGTTAACAGAATTCCTTACTCGGTCTTCTGTGTTCACGGACCATAAATAAGAGTCAATTTCCTCTATTTGGGATTTAAAATAAACCGGTGAATTGGGACACCATAATAACTATCCCGAGTGACGACTCTGAAAATAAATAAATAATCTCATTCCAATTACTATCACTTAAATTGGAATAACTCCCTACCCCCTTTGGGAAAAAGGAGGTGTGACAGACACATGTAAACCGAATGGACTGCTGATAAACCAGGTGGCAATGCCAGTTTATAGGCCACCTCACCCGCTCTCTCAAGAATTTCAAAAGGTCCGATATACCTAGGGCTCAACTTGCCATTCTTTTCGAACCTCGTCACACCCTTCATGGGTGAAACCCGGAGCAATAACCTTTCTCCAACCATGAATGCAACATCATGAACTCTGCGGTTGGCATAACTCTTCTGCCTAGATTGGGCTATGCGAAGGCGATCCTGAATCATCTTGACCTTTTTCAAGGCATCCTGAACCAAATCAGTACCCAACAACCGAGCCTCTCCCGGCTCAAACAAACCAACTGGCGAACGGCACCGTCTCCCATACAATGCCTCATAGGAAACCATCAGAATGCTCGACCGGTAGCTGTTGTTGTAGGCAAACTCCGCAAGCGTCAAGAACTGATCCCAAGAACCTCCGAAATCAATAACACAAGTGCGAAGCATATCCTCGAATATCTGAATAGTGCACTCGGGATGTCGGTCCATCTGGGGGTGAAATATTATACTTAACTCAACCCGCGTGCCTAACTCACGCTTTATGGACCTCCAAAAGTGTGAGGTGAATTGCGTACCTCAATCAGAAATGATGGACACGGGCACACCGTGAAGACGGACGATCTCATGGATGTATCTTAGCTAACCGCTTTGAAGAATAGGTAACTACCACTGGAATGAAATGTGCCGACTTGGTCAACCTGTCCACAATGACCCATATCGCGTTGAACTTCTTCTATGTCCGTGCGAGCCAACAACAAAATCCATAGTAATACGCTCCCACTTCCACTCAGAAATCTGTAGCCTCTGAAGCAAACCACCAAGCCTGTGATGCTCGTACTTTACTTGCTGACAGTTCAGACACCAAGCTACATATGCAACTATATCCTTCTTCATTCTCCGCCACCAGTAATGCTGCCGCAAGTCCTGATACATCTTAACGTTACCCGGGTGAATATAATACCGGGAACTGTGGGCCTCCTCAAGAATCAACTCACGAAGCCCATGCACATTGGGCACACAAATCCTAGCCTGTATCCGCAATCCCCATCATCGCCAACAATAACCTTCTTGGAACTACCGTGCCGCACCGAGTCCTTAAGGACAAACAAATGGGGGTCATCTTACTGACGCTCTCTTATACGCTCATACAAGGAAGACCGAGAGATTCTGCAATCTAGAACACGACTAGGCTCCAAAAATTCTAACCTCACAAACTGATTGGCCAAAGCCTGAACATCTGATGCTAGCAGCCTTTCACCAACTGGAATGTACACAAGGCTACCCATACTCACCGCCTTTCTACTCAAGGCATCGGCCACCATATTGGCCTTCCCGAGATGATACAAAATGGTGATGTCATAGTCTTTCAACAGCTCCAACCACCTCCTCTGCCTCTACTTAAGATCCTTTTGCTTGAAAAAATATTGTAGACTTCAATGATCCTTGAATACCTCACACGGCATGGCGTAAAGATAGTGCCTCCAAATCTTCAGCACATGAACAATGGCTGCCAACTCTAAGTCATGAATAGGGTAATTCTTCTCATGAACCTTCAACTGTCGGGACGCGTATGCAATCACTCTGGCATCTTGCATCAATTTTGCACCAACCCCATACGAGATGCATCACAATACACCGTGTAAGGTCCTGAACCTGTGGGCAACACCAACACAGGCGTCGTAGTCAAAGCAGTCTTGTGCTTCTGAAAACTCAACTTACACTCATTCGACCACTTGAATAGGGCACCCTTCTGGGTCAATCTAGTCAATGGGGTGGATGAAAACCCCTTCACGAACCCGCGATAATATCCTGCCAAACCTAGGGAACTCCGGATCTCTGTAGCTGAAGTAGGTCTAGGCCAGTTATGAACTGTCTCAATCTTCGAAGGATTCACTTTTATGCCCTCTATCGATACAACATGCCTCAAAAAGGCGACTAAGTCTAACCAAAACTTACACTTTGAAATCTTGGCATATAACTGACTATCTCTCAGAGTCTGAAGTAAAACCTAAAGATGCTACTCATGCTTCTCTCGACTGCGGCAGTAGATCAAGATATCATCAATGAATACGATCGAAAAAGAATCCAAACAGGGCTTGAACACCCGATTCATCAAATCCATAAATAATGTTGGGGCATTTATCAAACCAAATGACAACACTAGGAAATCATAATGCCCATACCGAGTTCAAAAGGTCATCTTAGGGACATCCGATGCCCTAACCTTCACTTGATGGTAGCCAGACCTCAACTCAATCTTTGAAAACACCTTGGTTCCTTGAAGCTGATCAAATAAGTCACCAATCCTCGGCAACGGATACTTTTTCTTGATAGAGACTTTGTTCAACTGCTGGTAGCCTGTACACATCCTCATTGACCCATCTTTCTACTTCACGAACAACACGGGTGCACCCCAGGGCGAGACACTAGGTCTAATGAATCCCTTATCAAGAAAATCTTGCAACTTCTCCTTCAATTTCTTCAACTCTGGCGGGGCCATACGGTATGGTGGAATGGAAATGGGCTGAGTGCCTAGAGCCAAATCAATACAAACGTCAATATCTCTGTCGGGTAGCATCCCCGGCACATCTGCATGAAACACCTTTGGAAACTCACGCACAACAGGCACTGAATCCTTGGAAGGAACCTCCACACTCGAAGCATGAACATAGGCCAAATAAGCTAGACATCCCTTCTCAATCATACGTCGAGCGTTCACATAAGAAATAACCTTACTGGTAGAATGGCCAGGAGTCCCTCTCCACTCTAACATAGGAAACCCAGGCATGGCTAAGGTCACCGTCTTGGTGTGACAATCCAATATAGCATGATAAGGTGACAGCCAATCCATACCCAAGATAACATCAAAATCTACCATATCAAGAAGCAGGAGATCTACACTAGTCTCAAGACTCCCAATAGTAATCACACACGAGCGATAGACACGGTCTACATCAATAAAATCTCCCACAGATGTGGACATCTATCGCTCTACAACAATAGAATCTCCCACAGGAGTGGACACTTACACAGGAGCACTCAAAGAATCACGGGGCACACAACCATATATGAAGCAAAATAAGATGACACGTAAGAATAAGTAGAGCCCGAATAAAATAGAACTGAAGCATCTCTATGGAAAACTGGAACAGTACCTGTGACAACGGCATCAGATGACTCGGCCTCAAGTCTAGCTGAGAACATATAAAATCGGGGTTGGGCCCCACCACTCTAAACTACATCTTTGGGACGGCCTCTAGCTGGATGGCCTCCACCTTTAATGGCCTGACCTCCACCTCTGGCTGCCTGGCCCCTACCTCTAGCTAGCTGAGCGGGCGGTGGAGCAAACGGTGTCAAGACCATGGCACAAGAACTCTGTTGTGGCATGCTGCCTAACAATCTCGGAAAGAACCTCCTGATATGACCAGTACCTCCACACTCAAAACATCCATCCTGCTGATGTGGCTGCTAAAGCTTCAGCTGACCTGAACGGGGGTGATAGCTCTGAATCGGAGGCGCACTGATAGGAGCTAATGGTGCACTGTAGGCTGGCTGCCCAGAATGAGGTACATAAGGACCACGACTCCCTGAAGCTCTGTGAGATTCCTGAAGCGCTGAATGAAATGTCCTAGGAGGATGGCCTCGACCAAATGTACCCCTTCCTCCAGATGAGACACTACTGAAACTACCGGAATGACGAGGCCTCTTATCATACACCGGTCCCCTCTCTTGACAACGGACCATCTCGATCCGTCTAGCAATATTTATGGCCTTCTATAAAGTAATATCATCTCCAATATCTTTGGCCATCTGTAGCTTGATAGTGAAAGTGAGTCCATCAATGAATATCCTCAATCTCTCCCTCTCGGTAGGGAGCAAGATAATGGCATGGAAAGATAGGTCCACAAATCGAGTCTCGTACTGGGTAAACGCCATACGACCCTGCTGAAGACGCTTAAACTGCCTACGGTAATCCTCTCTTAGAGTGACAGGGATAAACTTCTCTAGAAATAGCTGTGAAAACTGATCCCAAGTAAGTGCAGGCAAACCAGCAGGTCTAGTCAATATATAATCTTTCCACCATCTCTTGGCGGAATCAGTCATCTAAAACACTGCAAAATTGACCCCATTGGTCTCAACTATACCCATGTTTTGCAACACCTCGTGGCAGCGATCTAGATAATCATGTAGCTCCTCGGAAGGTGCACCGCTAAAATGAATAGGGAGGAGCTCGGAAAACTAATCCAACCTCAACAAAGCCTCAGAAGACATAGCGGGCCTATCACCGGCCTGCGCCGCAACAACCGGCTGAACCGCCCCATAAGCTGTTCTGCTGGAGTCTCATACTGGATAGCTAGCTGCTCTAGGGTGTGAGTAGCGGGAGTTTGTGCTCCTCCCCCGGCCCGAGAGACGGCTGGTGCCACTGAAAATGCACCGGTCTGATCCACACTCTCCATAAGGCCAACCAAGAGGACTAGAGCGTCTTGAAGCACTAGAGTGGCTATGAACCCCTCCGGGACCTGAGCTGGTCTGACTGGTATAGTCTGAGCTGGGACCTCCTCCTCAAGATCTACCTGAGGCTCCACTGCGGGTGGTGATGCTCGAACTCTAGGATGAGCTCTTTCTCTGCCTCGCCCTCTAGCTCGGCCTCGGCATCTGCCCCTGGTAGTAGCTGTCACAGGGGGCTCCGGCTCCTGTCTTGCTATAGATGTTGTGCGTGTTCTCGCCATCTGCGAGAGAACAACAATAGAATGGTTCGATCATCAATGACAGAATAAAATCGCACGATAGAGAAAGGAAAGAAGTGAAATTTTTCCTAAACTCCATGGCCTCTGCAAGATAAGTACAGACGTCTCTGTACCGATCCTCTAGACTCTACTAAGCTTGCTCGTGACTCATGAGACCTGGCAACCTAGTGCTCTGATACCAACTTGTCACGACCCGGAATTCCCACCCTTGGGACCGTGATGGCGCCTAACATTTTACTTTCTAGGAAAGCCAATGTTAGAAATAGTTTTTAGCCATTTTAACAAATCAAATTAAATGATACCAAGAAACTGGAAAAATACTGAAATACAGTGACTAAACCAAAATAACAGCGATGTCTAGATACAATCCCAGAACTGGTGTCACAAGTACACGAGCAACTGGAGTACTACAAATAAAAGTCTGAATGAAAGGATAACTGTCTGAAATAAAGTAAATAGCTAGAGTGATGTAGAATGGGACTTCAGGGCTGCGAACACCATGCAATTGTACCTCAAGTCTCCGTCAGGCACCGTTCCGAGAAATCTACTGACTGTCGCTAGGACCGACTCCAAAATCTGCACAAGAAGTGCAGAGTGTAGTAGGAGTACAACCGATCCCATGTACTCTATAAGTGCCGAGTCTAACCTCGACGAAGTAGTGACAAGGCTAAGGCGGGTCACTCACAATAATCTGTATGCAATATGATGATGATGATGATGATAATAATAATAATAATAATAATAATAATAATAATAATAATAATAATAATAATAATAATAATAATAATAATAATAATAATAATAATAATAATAATAATAATAGGAAAGGAAAACAAGAAAGGTAAGGCAGTCAACTTGTGAAAAAGAATTCAACTCTTGTAATCAGAGAACCCAAAATAACCGATCTCATAATTTCATGTAGCAACATTGGAAATCAACCAATAACAACGATGAACACAAAACACGCACTCTGTTGTGGCACAACCTGATCCCACCGTACAAACACAATCCTCCCTTATTTCACCATATTAATATCAAGAATAACATATGAAATCCGTTGCAGTACGCAACCTGATCCCACCGTATCAATATCAAAATCCTCCCTTAATTCACCATATCAATATCGTAATCACATATAAAATTCGTTGCGGTGCGCATTCTGATCCCACCATATCAATATCAAATCATCCCTTATTTCATCATATCACAACCGTTGCGGCGTTCAACCCGATCCATAAACAAATTTAATAAATGAAATCAATCCAACAACTCAATTCAAAAGAATCTGTACGATTAAAGAATATAATGCAAAGCAATAAACGAAGCCCGTACCAAATCATGGAAGGCTAAAACTAATACAAAGAAACAAGATAAGCCAAATATATGACAGTTTAAGTGTACAAGTAAGACAATTAAGGCAAGTAGAAATTAAATCGTGGAATCATGGAAGAAACGGATATTTCAATACAAAGGTAATCAATGACAAGTAACAAGTTGCGGCATAGTAAGTAATTAAAGAATTTAACAGTTAACACATGTTATATACACTCGTCACCTCACATATATGTTGTTACATACGTAATTCACATAACATTTAGCTAAAGGGTTCCTAATTTCCTCAAATCAAGGTTATATCCAACACTTACCTCGCTCCGCAATCAAATCAAAGCTCAACTGGGGCCTTTCCTCTAAGATTCGCCTACAACCCAATCGAATCTAACCAAAACCGACTTAATATTAACAAACAGTGCTAGGGAAATCAATTACAATGCATAAAGTTAAGATCTTTACACTTTTTACAAAAAGTAAACAAAATCAACCCCGGGCCCGCTTGGTCAAAACCAGAGATTCAGACTAAAACCCAATTACCCATCCATCCCCAAGCCCGATTATGTGGTTAGTTTCGAAATCTGACCTCAATTTGAGGTCTAAATCTCAATTTTACACCCCCCCCCCCCATTTTACCCAAATCCCTAATTTTTTACCATGAAACAGCATAAATTAAGGTTAGAAATCAATGGGTGTTGATGGAAATGGAAGAAAATGAGTTAAAGTATACTAACCTACAAAGTGGGATGAAATTTCTCATAAACTAGCCTCTAGTTCGGGCTCTAATGTGAAGATAGTGAAAAATGAAGAAAATCCCGTCTTTTGAACATTTAAATCACAGGGCATCAGGCCCTCTTCGCGTTCGTGAAGGTCTTGACGCGATCGCGATGTGCAGTGGCCAAAGTGGTGTTCGCGTTCACGAGGAACGTTACGCGTTCGCGATGGCCTGTCCCCCCTGGATTTCGTCTTCGTGAGCCTCGGCTCGCGTTCGTGTAGAGTTACTAACCCCAGAGTCCCATAAACCTTCGCGTTCACGAAGGGTAAGCCCCCTATGCTTCGTGTTTGCGACCAGTTCGCGTAGAAGAAAATCCACCCCAGCCCATATACTCTTCATGATCACGGGAGTATCTTCGCGATCACGAAGAAGGATACACCAGACATCAGCAGACTCAAAAACCAGCAATAGCCTAAGTCCAAAAATCACTCCATAGCCTATCCGAAACTCACTCGAGCCCCTGGGCTCCAAACCAAATATGCACACAAGTGTAATAACATCACACGGACTTGCTTGCATGATCAAAACACGAAAATAACACCTTGATCTACGAATCGGACCTCAAAATAAATGATATTTTTAAAGAAACTCAAGAACATGAAATTTTACAACCAGACGTCCGAATCACGTCAAATCAACTCCGTTTTGCACCAAATTTTGCAGATAAGTCATAAATAGTGAAATGAACACATACCAAGTTCCGGAACCGAAATCCAAACCTAGTAGCAACAAATTCAACCTACGGTCAAACTTAGGAATTCTTTTAGCCTTCAAATTACTAGTTTTCAACGCATTACGTCAAATCAAGTTAGGGACTTCCGAATTTGATTCCGGACATACTCTCAAGTCTCGAATCACGATACGGATCCACCGGAACCGTCAAAACACTGATCTAAGTCTGTTACACAAAATGTTGATCGTAGTGAACTCAAATGAGTTTTAAGGCAAAATTTCACATTTTCATCAATTTTCACATAAAAATTTTCTGGAAAAAGACACGGACTGCGTATGCAAATTGAGGAAGTCTAAACAGAGCTATTCGAGGTCTCGGAACACATAAATGAAGGCTAAAACTGAAAATGACTTATCGGGTCATTACAAGGTAATATTAAATTATTGAGATATTATTTATTATAGATTTTTAATCATAGAAGGAGTTGCCCAATTATTACGTATTCTTCACAAAACAGTATAAATTTCTTTTTCCTACCCAAGATCCAATAATACATAATATTAGCACTTATTCTTATTATCCGTCTGAGTTAAGAACAAAGATGATAATATAATAAAATATAATTATTTAATTTTACGTGTTGTTAACAAAGATAATATTATGTGTTCTTCAAAAAACAATATAATGTCGATGTATGATTCCTTATTTTATAAAAATATTATGGAAATATTTAAATTCCTAAATATTAGAAGTTCTGACCTATTTTAAATAAGGAAATTATAACGATCCGACCGGACGTTTTGAGCTCTAGCATGCCGTTCGGTAGTTTGAGACCTTGAGGAGCTTCACTTCATGAATTATGACTTGCACATGTAGTCGGATTAGATTTACGGGAAGATCAGAGTTGATTTGGAAGAATAATTCTCAATTCAAAAGCTTTAAGTTGGAAGAGTTGACCAAGATCCAAATGACGATTTTAGACTTAGGAATATGTCCAGATATGGATTTGGAAGTCCATAGGTTGATTTTATGACTTTTGAAAAAAGTCGGAAGATTGAAGATTTAGAAGGTTGATAGGTTTGACCGAGAGTTGACTTTGTTGATATTGGATCCGGATTCTAGTTTTGAGAGTTGGTATAGGTCCGTTGTGTCATTTGGGGCTTGCATGCACAATTCGAGGTCATTCCGGGTTGATATGGTATGATTTGGCATGAGTTTAAAAGTTTAAAAGTTCATTAGTTCATTATGCTTGAATTGATATGCGATTCATGATTTTGATGTTTTTTGGTGTGATTTGATGTCTCGATTAGGTTCGTGTTATATTTTGGGAATGGTTTATGTAATAGGACGGGATCTCGGGGGACTCGAGTGTGTTTTTGATGTGTTTGGGTTGTATCGCGCTCTTATTTGATGTTTCGGCGTTGTTTCTTTGGGAATAAGGGTAATAAATTGAGAAAACAACCTTTTATTTGTGATTAGATTGAACCATTAGATCCTTATCGTTATTACGGAACCATAGCAACAAGAATCGTCGAATCCCGAGGTCGTATGAAAGAGTTATGTCCATTTCCGTGTCGGAAAAGATTGATAGTTTATGGTGCGGACTTTTGTTCTTCGTGAACGCGAAGAAGTATTTCTGGATTGACCGGTCAACACAAAAAAATTCTTTTCACGAACGGGAAGGTTTCCCACGAAGGTGATGAACAAAAATCATCTGGGCAGTGTTTTAAACCGAGTATTTTCGTGTTTTGAGCATATCTTGAGTTCTAAAGCTCCGTTTGAGGTGATTTTCGTGGAGTTGTTCTCGTCTCAACAAGGGGGTAAATATATGACATTTATTTTGATGTTTTTATATGATTATTTTCATTGATTATTATTTTTATCCGTGTTTGGATTGTAAAAATTGGGGTTTTGAGCCCCGAAGTTGAGAAATGGTAAATCATTGATCTGAGGGTCAATCCGTGGATGAAATTGGATGGTTTTCTCAATATAGACTATATAAGTTATGGGTAATTTTTATTTTTGATAATTTTCGGAATTCTGCACTTCGGCCCGGGGTCTAACTACGTTAACTTTTCGAGCGGAGTTGAAAATTGTTATAAATTGTTAAATTATGAGTATTGGGGTACATTTTTATTAGTTTGTACGTTTTTCGATTAGTTTTGGATTGTTTGGCATCGGTTTGAGGAGTTAGAGAAGCGTTCAAATAGATTATCTGATTTCGGAGCGAGGTAAGTCTCCTGCCTAACCTTGTGAGGGGGAATTTACCCCGTAGGTGTTATATTTATTATAGTTACATATTGTGATAGCTACGCACGTATGAGGTGATGAGTTTCCGTATATATGCTAGAATTTCTTATTATGTCCGGGTATACTTAGACTCACGCCATACTTTAATTGTACTATTTTAGTTATTATTGCCTATTTAAATGCTTTAATCTACATTTAGCCTGAGACTAGACTCACATAGAGTATCGGACTTACTTTTTTAGATACTTGACGAGCTACTTGATTAGCCGTGGAAATTGTACTTTCCTTTACGGATGTCTTCCGCATTGTATGTATCCATTCGATATTTTTTCTTGAAATTTATAACTTACATGTATACTCGTGAGTGGGGTCAGTGACCCATCATAGTTTCATATTCTAATAGGATCAGGATGAACGCCTTAGCAATACTCTTATGGGATTGGGTAGTTCGCCTCGCAGTATCATGTAACACACTCTTATGGGATCGGGTCGTTCGCCTCGGCAGAGTAACATATTCTTATGGGATTGGGTCGTTCATCTCGATAGAGTAGCATATTCTTATGGGATCGGGCCATTTACCTCGGCAGTATCATGTATCATATTCTTAAGGGATCGGGTCGTTTCACTCGGCAGGATTATGTATCATACTCTTATGAGATCAGGCCGTTTGCCTTGGCAATTATATAAAACACTCTTATGGGATCGGGCCGCTCGCCTCGGCAAAAATCGTGCGAAACACTTGATAAGGAGTCTGCATACTCATGAGTTTCCTTACTTGAGATGTGACCATTGATTTGGCATTGACCATTAAGTATTCCATTTGACGAGGTATCTGATAATTAAGGACTTTGTGTTCACTGTTCAGTTGTAGACCGTATTATTTTCCTATATGTGTTCTCACTGTTTACTTACCTTGTTTCTTACTTGTCTACCTTATTGTATTTGATATATTAGACCACTAGCAAGTGTCAATGTCGACCCCTCGTCACTACCTCTTCAGGTTTAGGCTAGATACTTACTGGGTACGCGTTGATTTACGTACTCACGCTACACTTCTGCACTGAATGTGCAGGTACTAAGGCATGTACATTATGATAGGAAGAGTTTTCTTGGAACATAGAGGGATGTGAAGGCATGATTATCATTTTGGGATGCAATAAGACATCGAGGTTTGGATTGTATTGTTGGACCTTCAATTGATGCTAATGGGATGAACGGACTTTTACAGTTGGCGGATGAGTGTGGACCTAGGAGAATCAACTGATTTCATAATGTACGTTGTTATGTTGTTATGGCTATGTCGTTGGAGGATGTCGGTATGAGGTTACACATGCGGTCTATCTCCTATGATAAAGTTAGGGGTTTCATGACTCCTGATGAAGTTCCTTTAAAGAGGTCTGCCTTTTATCCAATGGGATGCATGTACTGCGATGTAAGCTTGGGTCGCTTGAAGAAGATGGTGCGACTGTAAGGGGGTCGAGTGTGCGGTTGTGGCTGATAATTCGGGATGTGTTATGATTAGTGCAACAAGAACTTATGAGAATTTTGGCTGAGCATCGGTGCAAGATCATGGTAACTGAGGAGGAGGAGTCATTGTGGGTTCTAGATTTATGTGATTATGGCTTTAATCTAAGTGGGGGAGCCTACCATCTACGATTGGGTCACGTGGTGATATGCCTTTGAAGTTTTGGATTATCTGTACGTTGGTGGATTAGTTATTACTAAGTGAAGAAAATATCAGGGGTAACTTGAGCAGGGGATTTGATGGATGTGATGTACAAGGGAAAGTATTCATCTAGTTGCTTCATTGGATAGCTCATGTGCTAACGTAGAACTAGTGGTTTAATTAAATAATCGGGAGTGGACTAGAGTGGGCGACTCTCAATAATGGCTCTAGTGGATTCAAGATTTTAGGTGTGGTGCTTAAGGATTTCAGATTTGTTATGTGGTTGAGGATTGGGTTTTGCAGTAGAATGAAAAGGGTACTTGGATCACTTCTATGTTATCAACGAGTCTGCGGTGCAGTGTTAGAAAAAAAGGAGAAACAACTTTAGATTCGCAATAAATCTAATTAGCGCAGGTATATCAATTGAAATTACTATAGACTGCATGAGGAAGGTATAAAATGACTTATAGGTATTGAAACGACGTGGTCTCGTGACTTGGGTCACTCGGGATGAGTGTAAATAAGGATATGTTATGTGATTGAATAGAGGTATCGATTCTGAAGGCAAGTCAAGAAGAAATCGAAAGAAGCTGAGTCAGCCTAGTAGTGGTTTCGATTGGCATGGTTAAGGAAATGACCAATTCCTTTGGTGTGGTAAAGCAATACATGTGTTTCGTGGTTGTACATGTGGTCTTGGCAGCCTCCGTAGTTTAATTCTGATGGTTTTTATTATGTGTAAATGGGTCCCGAAAGAGTTATGGCAGTTTAGGACACGACTTGAGTTCTATGTCTTTTGCGGTGATGGGAAGTTGGTTGTGTGTTGCGATTCTTCTTCTAAAATAAGTTAAGTGAAAGGTTCTAGCCAATGAAATATTTATTCCACTGGTGTTTTAGGAGTTATGATGAAATTCTTCTACTCACGCATAGCAGCATGATAGGTGCAGTGTGCGGTATGGAATCGAAATTTGAGGATCAAGGTTGCGATCTAGTTTTGACAGGAATGTCACAAGCTCGGAAGAGCTAGGGAGAGATTTTAGATGTTCAGAGTATGTTGGCATTATTTTATTGTCACTTGAGAATAGTGTTCTGTGGAAGAGGCATTGTGTATTAATTTATGGATTCTTGATTTGCATTACAGTAATAGTATAGTAGGTAGCCATGAATGTGCATATTTTGCTACCTGGTGCGAAAGGTCGTGGGAGTATCTCCTGCGGGGTAATTGTATAAGTGTGACGTGTCAGCCATTTATATGGTAGAGATTGAAATCAAGTATGGAGATTATAGTACTACCGCTGATGGGAGAGTTTATGTCTGAGAGGCGTCCTATTTCTTTGGTTGCGAACTGTGGAAGTTTGTTCCTGATTTAACGGTTGATCGTAGTGTTATGGATATGGTCATTATGGATCTTTGGGAGGTTATAGACCCATTTGGGGATGACCAAAATCAGCTTGAGGTCTGTTGGTAGGCCTAATGTGAATATATATTTTATACTAGATCAAATATGCTTATTCAGCATAGCATCGCTTATGGATGGGTCTCCTAGCGTGGTGGATGATATTCATGTCTTCGCCTATTTCAGGTGCTACTCTTTATGCTGTGTGGGTTGTGATACGGTTTGTTTATTCACATATTTGTTGAGATCCTGTGTAGCTTGTGGTGTTGTGTGAGCGAGATGGCTCTCGAGATGTAGGTCGCTTATTGCACCTTAGTCGTGCTTGGTATTTTGTATCGCATGGCACTAACTATCTCCCAGGGGTTGTGTTTATGAATTTGGCATGCTTGTGATCGATATTCGGGCATTTCGCGTGATTGAGAATTTTGGCTCGATGGGTATTTCCTTCTTGATTGTTATGAGCGGATCGGGTGGCACGCCGCCACGGGTATGATGTGTAGATTGGGTTGCACGCTGCAACAGTGAGATGTTGAGTACACATCTTTATACTTATTTTGTGTGTTTTGTTTTTCATCTGTGAGATAGGTTCATAATATTTGTTTGGTTGTTTTGTTCATTGCGCAGGTCAAATAGTCTTGTATTCGGGTTCGTTATTCCTTACTGGTCATATTTGAGTTGTGACTTGTTGGCGCATTGATGGCGTCGTATGAATTTTAGACGGTGTTTGAGGTGGCCTATTGCCCGAGCAGCTTGTACTGGGTGAGACGAGGTTGTTGGACCTGGAATTAGTGCAATCAGATTTTCTTTTTTAAGCAAATATACCACTAGGCAGATTGCCTAGTGGCTACAATATAAATAAATCCCAAAATTGGGTCCAAAGGTTACAAGATGTCCAAAACGAAATACAAGTTGCTCTAAACCACTATCTACTAGAAAAATAAAATAACTAAGATCAAAAAAGCTAGCTATTACAAACTGATAAGCTGAATGATTTATTCTCCAGTCAGTGTATGTGAATCTAATAGCCACGGAAAAATACCAAGTAGCACCTATTAAGCTCTCACCAGGCGCCGGGGTATGCATTCCATTGGAAATGGACAAGGCTAATACAAATTCAAAACATTTACAGCACTGAATTAAAGAAAGCAAAATCTTCCAACCATCAATGTTGCTCCAGTATGAACAACTCCATATAGTTTTCCAATTCACATCAAGGCAGAATTAAATTTGCCCAAAGCATCTGATAATTCATATGCTCACTACACAAGCACAACATGTATATTGTAAGCACAACATGTATATTGTACTATCATCTCCAGAATGAGTGTGTGAACACACTAATACCACTGGAAAATGACAACATAATACACAATACACAATATAATAGAAAAAGCAGCAGATGATATGATGAGTTGTGTAGCTGCATTGCATTGTGTACTGTGTGCAAGTACTTAACCTTATGCACAGAGAGAGACCAAAGTGTAGTAGCAGCTTCATGTGTAAGTATGAACGAAGCAATTATAATGTGTAGTGAGTTACCTTCTGATAAATTTGAATCCCAGGTTTGATCCTTGAGAGAAACCTGCAAAATTAGAGTGCAAAGTACATCCACCAATATAATCCTGCATATGGGTGTGTCAGGTACAGACCTACTGTTCATCAGTGTTTTACCATGTGATTTTGTGTGAAGTAACATCATCTGCCTTGCATTAAAACATCCATATAACATTAGAGGACCCCCAGAATGAGCATGACAACGCACTAATACCACTGAAGCACCCTAACATTATACAGTATAGAACATACACAAGGCCAGTGATTTTCAATTGAGGGCTTCTCATCAGTCAGGAGCTTTCCTTTAGCCACTCTCACCCTTAAATTAGGTGTTTGTGATTTGTCTAGATTGATTAATCTCCTTCCTGCACTATGCAGTTCAGAGAAAGAGTGAAACTGGATTGTACCTGCAAAAGAGAACACAAGTTTAGCTAAAATATCTGCCACTGTGTTGACCTCCCTTAGGACATGCTAAAAGATCACATTGAAATTCTCCTTTATCTCCTTAATCTTCTTCATTTCCTTCCCATTGTTCCAAGGTATCTCCCATTCACCCTCAATAATCTTCTTCAGCACCAAGGAGTGTGTCTTAATGATAAGTGGATGAAGCTGCATTTGAACACAGTATGATAGTCCTTCCACTATTGCCCTTGCCTCAGCTACATATTAGTTGAGGTTCCTATTTCTTCTGCCTTTGCAAACTGCAAATCTCCAGTATCATTCCTCACACATAAACCATATGAACTAGGCCCAGGATTCCCTCTAGAAGCGTCATCAGTGTTGAACTTGTACCACCTCTCATAAGGTAGCTTCCAAGTAATTCTTTTTGTAACAACATAGGGCTTGTAACCTTCAAAGTACCTGACGATTTCTGGCCACAGTAAAGGGATATTAGACAACCAAGGATATCTAACTCTAGCTAGGTAGTGTAGAGTTTTGTTAACCTCATGTACAACCCTATAAAAAGATACTGCACCTCCACCATGCTTCATTTAATTCCTGATCTTCCAGATCTCCCAAGTAATAATGGCTGGAACAGCTTGAAACAAAGGTTTGAGTTAGCACAACAGTTTGCACTCCACCAAGCTCTAATAACCTGATGAACTTGCACTAAATTGACCACCAGTCTGCAGCTTGCAAGAATGCCTTCCATACCCTACTAGCAACATTACTTATAAGAAAAATATGTTGGAAAGTAAGCAACACCAACACTTAGAAACAGTTAAGTGGCCATCTCTCCTCTATATATCATCTGTTGGCACCTTCCCTCTCCAAAGCCTCCATAGGAAGAAAGAAATATTAAATGGTAAGCCCTTTGTCCATAACAGCTTGTATTCTGGATTTGGATGAGCCTTATGCCTCAATATTTTCCAACCATTACCTACTGTAAACTTGCCTGAGGATGTTTGCATCCATTTAGGTGTGTCCCAGAATTCATCAGTGTTATCAAAGTATACCTCTTGCCTTATATGATCAGCAATATCTTCTGGAAAATTCTCCTCCAACATTTGTTCATTCCATCCATCTGCATCTCTCAATTCTACCACCTCTTGTAACTCCTCATTAATATTGAATTCAGGTGGTAGTACATGGTACAATGCTCCAAGACCAGTCCAGTTCTCATGCCAAATGTTTGTAGAACCCCTATTCATTTCCCACAAAATATCATGTTCCGCTTCCTCTCTAGACTCTAGCATTTTCCTCCACACATGTGATCCTCCGCTAAATTGAACCATAGTAGGCATCTCCGTTTTGCAATATTTGTTCCACATAAAGTTTGACCACAAGGATTTTGATGTCCTAAACCTCCACCATAACTTTGCAAACAAGGCTTTGGACACATCAAATAATGATATGAACCCTAATCCTCCCTCCTCTTTAGGTAGACATAGATTGAGTCACTTGGTCCAGTGCCTACTTCTACCTTCTTCCTTAGTACTCCAAAAGAATCTAGCAAACAGCTTGTGCAAATGTTTAAATACATTATTAGGAGGATCCAGTACTGATAGGATGTGTGTTGGTAAGCTTTGCAACACACTAGTAATAAGTGTAGCTTTACCTCCAAAGGATAGTAATTTTACTTTCCAAGAGTGTAGCTTTGCCTTCACCTTTTTGATAAGATCATTGTAATAATCTTGCCTCCTTCTTGTATAAAAAATTAGACACCATAGGTAAGTGAATGTGAATGGGAACTTACCTTTCTGAAATCCAGTGATAGCACCAACAGTTTGAAACAAATCTCTTGCCATATTAGCATGCATATAATATGAACTCTTTGACTTATTGATCATCTGTCCAGATGTTGCTCATACAGTGTAAGGACTTCAACCACTTTGCCCAAAGAATATGGACAGCAGAGGCAAATATGATTGTATCGTCAGCATAATCCAAATGGTTTAAAGGATCAGGCCATTTTGGAATACCAAATCCTCTAAACTTCTTGTCTTCAAATAGCTTGTTCAAGGATCTTGACAGAACTTCAGCAGAGAAAATAAACAAGGCTGGAGATAAAGGATCACCCTGTTTAACCCCTCTTGTAGACTTGAAAAATCCAGATGCTTGCCCAATGATGAGAATAGAATACCAATTGTTTGCCAGTAGATTCTAAATCATGTTAATGAAATGCTGAGCAAATCCCATTTTCCTCAATACATGAAGTAGATAGTTTCATGATGCCCTATCATAAGCCTTGGCCATGTCTAACTTAATCACAACATTAGCAGGCTTCCTCTTAATCTAATATTTGTGACAATTTCTTGTGTGAGCAATATATCTTCAAAGATACTCCTCCCCTTCACAAGGCCAGACTGATTGGCAGAAATCAAAGAAGGGAGAATCTTCTCCATTCTATCATGTAATACCCTAGAGATCACCTTATTTATGAAGTTACTAAGACTTATAGGCCTTAGATCAGAGAAAGTTTGAATCTGAGGTTTCTTGGGAAGGAGCACAAGATTTGTGTGTGTTACTGACTTTGGCAAAGGTGCACCTCCATAGAACTCTATCAGCAACCTGAAGATGTCCTCCCCAACAATGACCCAACAATGCTGGTAAAACAATCTAGTAAAACCATCAGGACACTTGAAATATCTCCACTTAGTGCAAATACTGCGCTCTTAACTTCATCAATGGAAGGAAACTTGCAAAGCTCCAAGTACTGCTCCATAGTGACCATACTAGGTACATTGTTCAGTAGCTCAAAAGTTGTTGAATCACCGTCTTGTGCAAATTGTTTTTAGAAGAAATCCACTGCAACATCTGCCACAAGGTCTTGAGATTCCAACCAATCACCCTATCCATTCTGAATTCTTTTGAGTTGTCATTTCTGTCTCTTGCCATTAACATGGTTGTGAAATAATCTTGTATTTCTGTCTCCTTCATAAACCAATTCATGCCAGCTTTTTGTTTCCAATAATGCTCCTCAATGCTCAAATACTTCTTCAATTCAGCTTGAGCTTGTTGAAGTACTAGTTTGTTCCCCACTGTTGGTGCTTCTTCAAATAGAATCTCCTTAATTCTAACCACGTCTTCTCTAATAGCCAACCACTTGAATATATGACCATAAGTTAGTTTACTCCATTTAGAAAGAGAAATATTAACTCTCTTCAACTTTTGCTTGAACATCAGGAATGGATCTCCAATGAAATCAGCCTTCTAATTCTGCCTAACAACCTCCATAAAGGTTTCATGTTTTGTCCAGAAGTTCAACAACCTGAATGGTTTAACAAATTTCAGTGCCTCCTCTCCACAGCTCATCAAGAGTGGAGCATGATCTGAGCCTGTTCTGATGAGATTCTCCACCTCTATGCTAGGAAACAATGTTTGGAATGGTAGGTTCATAAGAATTCTGTCTAGCCTTTTGAAGATGCATTCTGCATTGGGCCTTCCATTCCACCAAGTGAAAGGACTGCCCTTGTAGCCAAGATCAAACAATTCACATGAGTTAATACAAAAAAGCAAAATCTTCATTGTCTGAGGGGTACACTGGTAGTCCTCCTATCTTTTCTTCTTCACTAAGAATCACATTGAAACACCCCCCCCCCCAACCAACCAAGGAGTTTCATATCACTAGCTAGATAATATAGTTTGTCCCACAACTCTAACCTCTCCAATAAGGAACACTTTGCATACACAAAAGTCATCATGATATACTTGCCAATATCTTGATGGTACACTCTGATGGTAATCTGCTGCTCAGTATCCATCAGCAAATCCCACTCCACCGCAGCATCGAAGAATAACCATATCTTCCTATTGACATTTGAGATTTCAGCATCCATTCCTAGTCTCCTTCTATACTTTTGAATATGCCTTGTCTTTTGAAATGGCTCCATAAGTGAAACAATGAAAAAATCATGTTCTCTTTGCATATTTATAACTCTCTGAAAGGCCTGTTGAGTCTTAACAGACCTTATGTTCTATATCAAGGTTTTGATCATCATTTTGTTGATGAGGCTTCCCTCTTGGACAAAATTCTATTAGGTGGTTGTGGCTCCTTCACTTGATTTTGTTTCCTTTCTTTCTTTCCACTTTTACTTGATACTCTAGGTGACAAATCCCCATCTCTTACTACAGCTTTAAAATTCCCAGTAGTGGACTCATCATCACCTTCATCTTTATATTGTTGTTATTGATCCACCACATCATTTGAATTTCAACTGGCAACTCCTTGTGGGTGATTATATCATGTAAGATCTTATTAGAAGATTTCAATGGCACATTAAGTTGAATCTGCATTGGTGATCCACTCCCAGACGCACATGTTATAGGCAGTGTTTCAATTTCCCCAGGATCCCTTGGAATAGCCTCTACTGCTCCTGATGTTCTTGGAACAATAGCTTGTTCAAATTGCCCTTTGGTCTGTCCCTCTAGCTGATCATTCATCTTGTTCTGCTCCATAGAAGAAACAGCATCTTGCATCATCCGGAATTGAAGTTCATAAACACTGCCTAGTCCAGGAATTACTGTAGCAAATTGCCCAAAATTCACTGTTCCATTGGGATCACTACCATTCCCATTGCTTGTGATCTTACCCTACTGTATCATGTACTACCTTTATATTAACATCCTCAACTTGATCCTTCCCCAATGCATACACTGAAACACCATCAACACTGGCCACAATCTCTCTAGATTTACTAGCGTTTACTGTTCCATTGAGTTGTTTTCTATCCAACGGTGATTGAGCTGATCCACCTTGATTTCCAGCTTTCTTAGATGATTCTCTATCCCCTCCAATTGATGGAACTAATTGTTTCAACTTAGAAGTCGAGCTATCTTCAACCCTAATTTTTGGGCAGCTAGGGTTTATTGTAACTAGGGCCTCAAAATCACCCTTCTTTAAGTCTTGAGAATTTCCAGCTATTTCAATGTCATTATCATTCACATCAAGTGCATTGGTGATCTCCATTTCCTCAACTTCATCTCCCCATGCTTTCCTTGCATCAGTCATGGTCTCGGAAGTTTCTATTCCCTTTGAACTTTCATCAATTGTTTGCGATGGGATTTCTTCACATGAATAGTTAGTTGTAACATTTACATCCTCACGAGCTGCATGAAACCTTTTAGCCACCCAACCAACGGTTCTTTCCTTCCTCAATTCATACTTATGCCCATTACCATTAGGACTAGGAATTAAGCCAGCTTGCACCTTATTGATCCCACCTCCAATTCCTTCTTTTATGGCTGACTTATTTCCATTCCCAGTAGGAGTAGGATTAGCATCTTTCTCTTTTTCAAGCACCTTCTCGACTACTTCTTGTTTCACATGCTTTAGGTCTTGAGGCTGTTGAGTCCCTTCTCCAGTAGGATTTGGGATTCCTTCTTTCCCAGCTACCTTAATCCCACTGTCATTAGGATTAGGGCTTGAATTTCCAAAAAAATTCAGCTTCTCCTTCACCTGCCCTTTTTGAATTGACTATCTCCTTGTTCTTTCTTTTTATCCTTGCCATTGTTTTCACCTTTGCCTTCAGTGATCATCAATATAGGTTGATCAGCTTCCACCACCTCTAATGCATCAAATTTGTTGTTGGTTGCAATTGCATCAACCTTGGCATTTCCCTTACTTATGTCAGCTTTCTTCCCTTGTATATCATCAATTATATGATCCCTATTATCTCGTTGGTACTTATTCTTCCTTGCTTGTATCCATTCATGCTTGGCATAATTTGTAATTGGTCTCCCAACCACTTTTTCACTTGACAAAACCTTAGTTGATTGAGCAGTTGTACCAATTACCTCGTTTCCAGCTTTATGTTCCTCTTCTTTGTCATCATAATTCTTATGCGATTCTGGGTGAAGTACCCATCATTCCACTCCATTATGTCCTTGTTTCTTGCAATTTCTACAATACTTGGGCATATAGTCATACTTGATCTTTATCCACTTAAATTCCTCAGGTCCAGTTTTATCTTCTTCCTCAACTATCTTAATTCGTTGAGGAAACTTAGATAATAAATTAACCTCGACCTTTACCTTAAGCACAACTAGGTCGAGTACAATTCTGAGTTGCAAGATCAACATGTAAAGGGTCCCAACTGCGCTAGCTAATGAGAAAACACATTCCTTACCAAAAAAGTTTGGTGGTAGTTCTGGAAAACTAATCCATGCTATAGCAATAAGGGTCTCCTCATTAGGTTTCCACCAAGGATTCCACTTCGTGTACCTCATTTGCCACATATCACCTTGTGCTTTGAGGTAGAATGCAGTCTTAGACAATAAATGAACATAATCTTCCAGTAATGACAATCTTATCAACACATGATTATCCTCAATTAATCCAATAGAACAAGCTCCTTTTCAATTCACATTGAATAGGAATAACCTTGCGTAACTCATTGATGACAGGTTTTCCATAAGAAAATTTACCAAGAACTACTAATTGCAAACCTTGTTGGATGATTGATTGTTTAACTTCTTGTTTCTTCCACTTGATAACAGGCTTACCATGAAGAAATCCCACAGTTTTGACGGGCAGTTTTGCTAGGGTTTGCATGGGGGTATTTAATGCTTTGGGTTGTAGTAATTGTGCATAGTTTTGGATTGGATTAGGGTTTGTAATGGATTGGGGGTCTTTGAGGAGGTGTTTGACGACTGATCAGCCTCAGGAGGAGATTGGCCTGTGGCCGGATAAGCCATGAAAGGCTGACAAAATCTTCACGAGGATATCGCCAGAACCCTAAGCTCGTAGAGTGTTTATGTTTAATTGTGAAATCAGTTTTATATAATGTATATTAGAGGGAAAATGTCAGTATTTAGTTCAGAATGAGGCAATGGCTCTCGCCAAGCGGAGAGACTTCATGAGTTATTGATTTTGCAGGTGGTTATGAGTTTCTCACGTCTCTTTCATCTGTGCAGTATTGCGAGGGTTGGAACAGGGCTTATATGCGTTATAAGGTATATTCCGTATGTTTAAGTGGGGGAGAATGTAACGACCCGACCGATCGTTTGAGCTCTAGTATGTTGTTCGGTAGTTTGAGACCTTGAGTAGCTTCACTTCATGTATTACGACGTGCACGTGTAGACGGATTAGATTTTTGGGAAGATCGGAGTTGGTTTGGAAGAATAATTCTCAATTCGGAAGCTTTAAGTTGGAAGAGTTGACAAAGGTTTGAATTTTGAGTAAACGACCTCAGATCGGAGTTTTGACGATTCCCTTAGGCCCAGATGATAATGTTGGACCTAGGCATATGTCCGGATTTGGATTTGGAAGTCCATAGGTTGATTTGAAGATTTTTGGCAAAAGTTAGAAGATTGAAGTTTTAGAAGATTGATAGGTTTGACCGAGAGTTGACTTTCTTGATATCGGATCCGGATTCTGGTTTCGAGAGTTGGTATAGGTCCGTTGTGTCATTTGGGACTTGCATGCACAGTTTGAGGTCATTCCGGGTTGATTTGGTAAGGTTCGGCATGAGTTTAGAAGTTTAAAAGTTCATTAGTTAATTAGGATTTAATTTATGTGTGATTCATAGTGTTGATGTTGTTTGGTGTGATTTGAAGTCTTGAGTAGGTTCGTGTTATGTTTTGGGACTGGTTTGTGTAATTGGACGGGGTCTTGGGGGCCTCGGGGGTGTTTGGATTGTGTCGCGCTCTTATTTGATGTTTCGGCATCGTGTCTTTTGGCATAAAGGGTACTATATTGAGCAAACGACCTTTGATTTAAGATTAGATTGAACCATTAGATCCTTATCGTAATTACGGAACCATAGCAATATGAATCGTTGAATACCGAGGCCGTATGAAAAAATATGCCCATTTCCGTGTCAGGAAAGATTGTTGGTTTCTGGTGCGGACTTTTGTTCTTCGCGAACGCGAAGAAGGATTTCTGGATTGACTGATCAACACGAAAAATTTCTCTTCGCGAACGCAAAGGTCTACCTTGAAGGTGATGAACAAAAATCATCTAGGTAGTGTTTTAAACCGAGTATTTTCGTATTTTGAGCATATCTTGAGTTCTAGAGCTCCATTTGTCACGACCCAAATTTTCCTCCATAGGATGTCGTGGCGGCACCTAGTCTCCAAGACTAGGTAAGCTTAACAAAAATGCGGAATAAATGAAATACAAGCTAAACTCAAACATCAACGGATGTAATAAATGAATCTGCAACTCATAGTACAAACAGTTCCCAAAACCCGATAGATACAAGTCACAAGCTCTAAGGAGAAATACTACATATCACTATACATCAGAATCTAATGAGGATAAGGAAAACAACATGATAAAGATAGAAGGGGACTCCGAGGTCTGCGGACGCTGGCAGATATACCTTGAAGTCTCTACGTACGGGCTAGCTCACGGATATCTGGTCTGGTAGGAAGTACCTAAATCTGCACAAAAAATTATGCAGAAGTGTAGTATGAGTACACCACAATGGTACCAGTAAGTGACAAGCCTAACCTCGGTAGAGTAGTGACGAAGTCAGGTCAGGGCCCTACTGGAATATAAGAAATAAGGCGGAAGATATAATGATAAAATGAAATGACAGAGAAGTGCAACAATAGAAATCCACAGATGGTAGCAACACAGAATCAAAGAGGACAATTACAACACGTAAGGAGAAAGAATCTTACTAGTTAAGGAACAACAACAATACAGCAAATAGAGGAACTCAACAAGGGCGCTCCCGAGGTGCCACCTTGTAGTCCCAAAAGTAAATATCTCACAACGGCACGGCAGAAACCTCGTGCAAATAACAACAACCGCTCGGCGGAAACCTCGTGCCACAATAACAATCTGCACGGCAGAAACCTCGTGCCACTATAACAATCTGCACGGCAGAAACCTCATGCCACAATAACAATCCACACGGTAGAAACCTCGTGCCAAATAACACTCCGCACGGCAGAAACCTTGTGCAATAACCAAACAGTCATCTCAATAATAATCATGATAACCAACATGTAACTAAGGAAACAACGATAATACACGCAAGAATCCTACAGTTAAAGCACGAACACGGAATCAAGGAAAACGGGTAATTCAACTAAGCATGTTGTACAAATTTCAATTAAGATATGAGACACGTTGACATGTGAAATTAGATTAAACATGATGAATACACATGCTAGAGTAACTCAATTAAGGAAATAAAAAGGAAACTACTTAGAAAAAACTAGATTTTCAACATTTATCCCGAGTACGCACTCGTCGCCTCGCGTACACGGCTTTCACAAATTGCAGATTACCATAACTGTTCCAAATCCTAAGGGGATTTCCCTCACACAAGGTTAGACAATTCACTTACCCCAAATCAAGCTCAATCAATCAAAAGAATGGCTTTCCCTCGATTTTCTGACTCTGACCGGATCAAATCTAGCCAAAAGCAATTTCATACTATAAATATAACTATAAGAAACTAATCTAAATAATGAAATTGTGAATTTAGCAAAGAATTAGAAAATCGTCCCAAAAAGTCAACCCGGACCCACGTCTCGGAATTGGGTAAAAGTCACAAAATCCGAACACCCATTCAACCACGAGTCCACCCATACCACATTACGGACCTACTCCAACTTCCGAAATCAGAATTCGACCCCGAATCAAAAAGTCCACTCCCAGTCAAACTTTCCAAAAATCTTCCAATTTTCCAACTTTCGCCAATTAATGCCGAAATGACCTACGGGCCTCCAAATCAACACTCGAACACGTTTCTACGACCAAAATCACCATACGGAGCTATTGGAACCGATGAAACTCCATTCCGGAGTCGTCTTCACACAAGTCAACCTACGGTCAACTCTTACAACGTATACTTCAAACTTAGGGACTATGTGTCCCATCTCACTCTAAAACTCTGCGGACGCAACACCAAGCACCCGGCAAGTCAAGTAACCATAAAAATGAAACAGAGGGAGTAATAAATAGGGGATCGGGGCTAATACTCTCATAACGACCAGCCGGGTCGCTGCATCCTCCCCCTCTTAAAATAAATGTTTGTCCTCGAACGAGTATAGAGACATACCTGAAGTGGTGAAGAGCTGAGGGTAACGGCTGCGCATATCATGCTCGGTCTCCCAAGTCGCCTCCTCGACTAGCTGACCCCTCAACTGAACCTTCACTGAAGCAACGTTCTTCGATCTCAACTTTCAAACCTGCCTGTCCAAGATGGCCACCGGGTCCTCAACATAAGACAAATTCTTGTCCAACTGGACTGAGCTAAAATCTAACACATGAAATGGATCATCGTGATACTTCTGGAGCATAGAAACATGGAATACTAGATGAATTGCAGCTAGACTAGGTGGTAGTGCAAGTCTGTAGACCACCTCTCCAACCATTTCAAGAATCTCAAAAGGCCCGATATACCTAGGGCTCAACTTGCCCTTCTTCCCGAACCTCATAACACCCTTCATGGGCGAAACCCGGAGCAAGACCCGCTCCCCAACCATGAATGCAACATCGCGAACCTTCCAATCTGCATAACTCTTCTGTCTGGATTGGGCTGTACGAACTCGATCCTGAATCAATTTAACCTTTTCCAAAGCATCCTGAACCAAGTCTGTGCCCAATAGCCTAGCCTTGCCTAGTTCGAACCAACCCACTGGAGACTGACACCGCCTACCATACAAAGCCTCATACAGGGCCATCTGAATGCTCGACTGGTAGTTGTTGTTGTAGCCAAACTCCGCAAGTGGCAAGAAGTGATCCCAAGAACCCCCAAACTCCATCACACATGAACGGAGCATATCCTCCAATATCTGAATAGTGAGCTCGGACTGCCCGTCCGTCTGAGGGTGAAATGTTGTGCTCAACTCAACCCGAGTACCTAACTCATGTTGTACGACTCTCCAGAATTGCGATGTAAACTACTTACCCCGGTTAAAGATGATGGATACCAGCACGCCATGAAGCCTGACAATCTCGCGGATATAAACTTGAGTCAGCTGCTCAGAAGAATAAGTAGTCATCATTGGAATGAAATGAGCTGACTTAGTCAACCTATCCACAATCATCCAAACTGCGTCGAACTTCCTCTAAGTCCATGGGAGCCTCCATAGTGATCCGCTCCCACTTCCACTCCAGAATCTCTAGCTTCTGAAGCAATACACCTAGCCGATGATGCTCATACTTCACCTGCTGACAATTTAGGCATCGAGCTACTTACTCCACTATGTCCTTCTTCATTCTCCTCAACCAATAATGCTGCCTCAAGTCCAGATAAATCTTCGCGGCACCTGGATGAATGGAGTACCGCAAACTGTGAGCTTCCTGGAGAATCAACTCACGCAACCCATCTACATTAGGCACACATAGCCTGCCCTGTATCCTCAATGCACCGTCATCCCCTATAGTGACCTCATTGGCATCATCGTTCTAAGTTGTATCCTTAAGGACAAGCAGATGGGGTTCATCATACTAACGCTCCCTGATACGGTCATAAAGAGAAGATTGAGAAACCACATAAGCCGAAACTCGACTCGGCTCAAAAACATCCAATTTAACAAACTGGTTGGCCAAGCGATGAACATCCATTGTCAACGGCCTCTCTGCTGCTGGTAGATATGCTAGGCTGCCCAAACTCTCTGCCCTGCAACTTAAGGCATCGTCCACCAAATTGGCCTTCCCGGGATGGTATAGAATAGTGATATCATAGTCCGTAAGCAGCTCTAACCACCTCCGCTGATGCAAGTTAAGATCCTTCTGTTTGAACAAATGCTGCAGACTCCGATGATCGGTGTAGGTCTCACAAGAGACACCGTAAAATGGTGCCGCCAAATCTTCAACGCATGAACAATAGCTGAAAATCCCTCAAAATCTTGCCTCAATCCGAGCTCTCAAAGTCCCAAAGTGAAAATGAGATCAAAACCCTCGATTTTGAAATTTTAAGTTTGATGCCCAGTTTTTCCTTCTTCGCGAACGCAGAATTAGCCTTGCGTTCGGAAGCACAAAATGATGCTGCCCCACTTTTCCTCTTACGAGAACGTAAGGTTCCACTCGCGAACGTGATGACCACAGACCCCAGGCCTCTGTGAACGTAGAGCCTCATACGCGAATGCGTAGGCCAATGCGTGAAGTCCACCCAAGTTGCCTTCCTCTTCGCAAACGCGGAACCCAGTCCGCGATCGCATAGCACCAAGGTTTTGCCCCTTCGCGAACGCGAAGGGCAATTTTCCAGCAAGACTTAGACTCCTTTACGCAAATGCTGGAAGACCTTTGCGAACGCGTAGAAGGAAACAAGAAGCACCAGGTATCTGTAACTTCAGCCATCTTCCAAGATCAAATCCCAATCCGTTAACTATCTGAAATCCACCCGAGGCCTCTGGGACCTCATCCAAACCTACCAACAAGTCCTAAATTATCATACTATCTTATTAGAGCCTTCAAATCACATCAAACAATGCGAAAACCACAGATCGCACCCCAATTCATGCTTAATGAACCTATAAACTACTAACTTCCACATTCAATGCCGAAACCTATCAAATCACGTTCGATTGACCTCAAATTTTGCACACAAGTAACATTTGACATTACGAACCTATTTAAACTTTAAAAATTGAAATCCGGCCCCGATATCAAAAAGTCCACTCCCGGTCAAACTTTCCAAAAATCTTCCAATTTTCCAACTTTCGCCAATTAACGCCGAAATGACCTACGGGCCTCCAAATCAACATCCGAGCACGCTCCTAAGACCAAAATCACCATACGGAGCTATTGGAACTGATGAAACTCCATTCCGGAGTCGTCTTCACACAAGTCGACCTACGGTCAACTCTTACAACTTAAACTTCAAACTTAGAGACTATGTGTCTCATTTCACTCTGAAACTCTCTCGGACCAGACAGCAAGCACCCCGGCAAGTCAAGTAACCATAAAAATGAAACAGCGGGAGCAATAAATAGGAGATGGGGCTAATACTCTCAAAACAACTAGATTGACTATGTTGAATTTTCGAGTGGAGTTGGGAATTGTTATAAATTATTGAATTATGAGTATTGGGGTATATTTTGATTGGTTTTTACGTTGTTTGATTAGTTTCGGATCGTTTGGCATTAGTTTGAGGAGTTAGAGAGGTATTGAAACCGGTTATCGAATTTCGGAGCGAGGTAAGTCTCCTGTCTAACCTTGTGAGGGGGAATTTATCCCGTAGGTGTTATATTTATTATGTGCTACATGTTGTGGGAGCTACGCACATATGAGGTAACGATTATCCGTGCGTATGCTAGAATTTTTTATTATGTCCGGGTATACTTAGACTCACGCCATGCTTTAATTGTACTATTTTAGTTATTTTGCCTGTTTAAATGCTTTAATCTACATTTAGCCTGAGACTAGACTCGCGTAGAGTATCGGACTTACTATTTTAGATACATGATGAGCTACTTGATTAGCCGTAGAAATTTTACTTTCCTTTATGGATTTCTTTCGCATTGTGCGTATCCGTTTGATAGTTTTTCTTGAATTTTATAACTCACATGTATATTCGTGAGTGGGGTCAGTGATGTGTCAAAGTTTAATATTCTAATGGGATCGGGTCGAATGCCTCAGCAATAGTCTTACGGGATCGGGTCATTCGCCTCGGCGATATCATGTAACACACTCTTATGGGATTGGGTCGTTCGCCTCGGCAGAGTGTCATATTCTTAAGGGACTGGGTCGTTCGCCTAGGCAGAGTAGCATATTCTTATGGTATTGGGTCGTTCGCCTCGGCTGTATCATGTATCATATTCTTATGGGATCGGATCGTTCGCCTTGGTAGGATTATGTATCACACTCTTATGGGATCGGGCCATTCGCCTCGGCAAATACTCTTATGAGATCGGGCCGCTCGCCTCAGCAAAAATCGTGCGAAATACTTGCTAAGGAGTCCGCATACTCATGAGCTTCCTGACTTGAGATATGATCTTTGATTTGGTATTGACCATTAAGTATTTCATTTGAGGGGGTATCTTATAATTAAGGACTTTGTATTCACTGTTCAGTTGTAGACCGTATTATTTTCCTATATTTGTTCTCGCTGTTTACTTATCATGTTTCATATTTGTCTACCTTATTATATTTAATTTATTGGATCACTAGTAAGTGTCAATGTCGACCCCTCATCACTACCTCTTCGGGGTTAGGTTAGATACTTACTGGGTATGCATTGATTTATATACTCACACTACTCTTTTGCACTAAATGTGCAGGTACTAAGGCATGTACATTAGGTGGTCATCTTGGAGCATTAGCGCAGCTGCTGAGGGAACTTTATGGTAAGCTGCATTTTGCGTTATGATTCGCAGCACACGGAGTCTCCATCTTATTCAGTTATTATATCTTGTCTATTTCATATTCCAGACAGACGTTATGGTAGTGTTGTATTGTTCTAGTAGATGTCCATGCTCTTGTGACACCGGATTTTGGGGGTTCCTAGTGGATATTCATTATTTTATTTCACATTATTTTGATCACTTCAGTTTATGATTTATTTATATTCGGAAATTTGGTAAAGAAAAGCACAGGTTTCTACGAGTGCCTGATTTTATTCTATTTATTTGATAAAAATTCTGGTTTTAAAAATTAAAATGGATAATTTAGTAGAGGTTTATGCGTTGGCTTGCCTAGCAACACAGCTGGGCGCCATCACGACCTATTATGAAATTTGGATAGTGACAGAAATATTTAATAGTAATAATTTAGTAAATTTAAAGTCCTAAAAAGAAGAGAAATGACAAATCTGTCTAATGTGAAATATATTTTTTTAAGGATAAAAAAGGCGAATGACATTTCGTTAAGGATCTTTGTGCTTTTAATGTAACTAGTTTTGGGATACGCGCATTGTGCGTGTACTCCATACATATTAATGATTATAAATTTAAAAATGACACGAATATTATTAAACTATATGATAGAGTTATACAATAAAATTTCTAAAAAGCACAAGCTCTTGAAAATAATATATATTGATACTATTTAGCCAATTTAATAAGGAAAAAAATTATGTCACACAAAAAGTATTCTAATGCCTTATCACAACTTTAATATATGAGTTGTGCAATTAGTTTAGTAGCTCAGACAAATTAAATAATATTTTGACTTGTACTCTAATATCATGTAACAATACTATATTTCTAATTGCCTTAAAAATAAATTCTATTTGTTCAAGTACCTAATATGAAAAATTAGGTACTTGAAAAATAGAATTTATTTAGTTATCATATGAAAATTTTAATTGGATGAATACTATTTTGTATTTCTAGAAAGAAGTAAAATGATTGTCAAAAAAATTAAGGTAGAAAATCAGTACTTATTATTATTATTGTTGTTGTTGTTGTTATTTATCCGATATGAAGTGTATTGTGGCATAATATAATTCTCAACAAGATAAGATTTATTAATATTTCATGTATATTTTGATGTATTTATAATATTTATCTTTATCTGCATACACATTTTAAATATTTTTTGAGTTAACTAATTAATACTTATTTGTAGATACTATTTTAGTGACACAATATTTGGGTTGAACTGATTGAATCATATTTAGTCACGAATGATGTTGTTGATATATGTCTCTTTATCACTTGAATGGCTTTATCACGACCATACAGTTAATACTGATATTTATCACGAATTTTATAGTTACTATATCTTAATTAAAGAAAATAATTTAGTAAAATAATCTTAATTGATTTCAAGCTTTTAATTCAATTAAGAAAACATAATAAATAAAATTTTATTGATTTTAAAGTTTTAAAATATTAGAAAATAAGTAATGACCCTAGTTATTCTGTCTTATACTTAGGAAAATAAGTAAACTAACCCTAGCTATTCATCTTAAATTATATTTCTTAGATTTAATTTAATGTGTAATTAGTATGAAAATAGTTAAAAACAAATACATTCCAACTATGAAAATATTTTGATTTAACCTTTTATAATCATTAAGCAATTGAGAATAATATATCGTCGGTTTGCATTAATAAATAAGACATTATGTTTCTTAATTCAATTAAAATAATAGAAAAAATATTATACTAAGAAAAAAAGGGAATCTTCATACTATTGTGGAGAAAAATGTGCTCCTTTCCGTTATAAAGTAATGTTGACCTTTATTTTACTTGTCATTAAATAAGTTCTTTAAATTAAATTTATTTTTGTCCTTACATTTCAAATTAGTACGACATTAAAATAGGAGAGTGAAAATATCTACTATTTGATAAGAGAATATTTAAGTCAAAGCATATTTTAATATTTACTCTAGAATTATTACTTAAATATTTGGTGTTAGAAGTAATAAATTTTTAAAGGGAAGAATTTTTATAACTAAAATCTTGCTCGATTTTGAATACTTAGATATAGAAGTTTGTACATAGTTTGAATACGGAAATATTCAATATACAAAGTTTTAATTCATTTCAAAGTACTGAAAATTAGGAAAATTAAATGACTAATTCTAAATATTAGAAAATTAATTAATTGAATATTCCTAATAATAGAATAATAATTAAAGACTATTTTATATAGTGTCATATTTTTCTTGGAACTGATTTTTATGTTATGTTATGTTATATGTTTTTTATAACAACACTTCACTTTAGCAGCCAAAAAATATTGGAATAGCCTTTATACATTTGGACATCGCTTCCTTTGCTAATAGAATATTTACTGATTAAGAATAATACATTCTGTAAAAATGAGACTATAACACAATTACATTGTGATAATATTCACACAAATTGTTAAGATTTCAAAACATCGGTGACATTTCACGACGTTAGCAAACGATATGCCTCAAGCTAGAAGCCACCTTCATTTAGCTTCGAGTAGTGTTTTAAAAGCTGAGCGCGCAAGGCGAGACATTTTATCTTATACGGGGCAAGGCGTAAATCTCATCAATTTTTAATTTTCTGAAATTCTATAAATTAATATAATAAAAAATAAATATTATAAAAGTTTCAAAAAATATAAAATAAGTGGAATGTGTATATAATTACTTCATCTTAAAATACAAATTTAAATCAGCAATTAAATTAAAAACTAATCAAAACTGCTTCGCCGAAAAAAACTAATCAGACTTTAGAAAAAAAATTGAGTAGAAATTTATAAACTAACTTGATATTAAAGAGCAAAATAACTTGAAAAAAAATAATAGGAAAGAAGGAAGATATAATAGGAAGCGCTGAACCATAACAAATTAGGAAGGATGATGCGCTTTTGCTTTGTATAGTATGCAAATTGATTATTAGTTCCGTTACCCCTAAGAAAAACAAAGAGAAAGAAGGGTTAAGAATAAAATATATTTTAACTTTTAGTTTTTAAACTTTTTAGAAAGCGATAATAAGTTATTTTTGTATATTTTGGTATTAAATTAGGGACTTGTTTAGCAATTTTCATTGGGAAATTTTCATAAAGCACTATCTTTTAGTAGTAATTAGTCATCTATAGATACTATTTGCTATATTACGGATTATAGATAACTTTTCTGTGATTATAAGATGAATTTGATGTATTTAAGCTATTATATTCATGAATAGAGTAGCAAAAATAGGCGTGAATCAGGGAAGTCCACCTAATCAATTGTTGTATTCGAGTGTATTCGACTGTATTCATGGAGTGAAACGTGGGATTACAGCTGGACAGATTATTGTATTCGATTGTATTCGACTGTATTCACGGCGTGAAATAGGGGATTACACTATTTTTAAAACGGAAAGTGATTCAATTAACATAATAGACTCCTAATATAACTCAACAAACTCAATTATAACACACAAATTTTGTATTTTCAGTTATAAAAAAGATTCTCAACCGAAAAATACACCAAAAATATAGCAATCTTCAGTGAAATTATATAATACATCTGAATACATAAATTATATTTATTGAAAAAAACATTTGAATACATTCATAGCATATAGCGAGACAGTGAATACAATTGAATACATAGAATACAACGGGATACATTGAAATACAATTAAAAAAAAAGACAGTGAATACAATGAAATACATGGAATACAACGAAATACATTGAATTACAATGAAAAAAAGACAATGAATACAATGAAATACATGAAAATACATTGAAATATATTAACAGAAAATCAAGTTGCTCAGCCCCAAACTCCGTCGTCTTTGTTCAAGAACAAACCCTAATTTCCGGCGGTCAAACACAAATTAGAAGAGAAGCATTTTTCCCAATTTTGTAGCTAAAGATCAGCCATTGTTATCATTCGTTGGTCTTATATTTAATTCACTTTTTCTGAACCGTTGTTTATATGCCTCTTTGGAGACGGACACATGTATCGTCTTTTCAGCGGACTTCACAAATCGTGCTTATGGCGCCGGAAGAAGAGAAGAAGACTCGCTGTTCTCCTCTCGATTTCCCCATTGTGAGGTTCGGAACACATTAATTTTGGTTAAGTTATTTAACCTTACTTGCAGTTGTGTTCTTCTACCAACAAATTGCAAAGAAATTGGAACAATTTTTCTTTTTTGGAGATAATAGCAGCTATTCGGAGTATTGTTGGCCCAAGATCAGTTGAAGTTTTGAAGAATGACAAACGAACTCAGTGAAGGACCAGGTTCATCTAAGGAGACACAGTTGTTATGGCCCATACATATGAGATGCACGTGAAGAAGATAAGTCCTTGAGATCTAGCAGCAATATCTTGATGAATATTTTCTGAACTGATCGAAAAGATTGCATATAGGATAAGGAGTTGAAGTCTCCTTATGAAAAGAGAATTACATCCGGATCAAGAATATGGATTAGGAGTTAGAGTTGTTCTTGGACTCGAATTGTCAAAGGATCCACAATTCGAGTCCTTATCAAACTCTGATTACTAACTCTATAAATATAACGATTGTTCTCTTTTACAGGTAATGCACATAAGCAGAAGTTAAGCAAATTTGAGAGCAAAAAGATCAAGTCTGATTTGCAAGCAACATATGCGAGATACAAGTGTGCACGTCTGAAGCTACATGAACTAAGATAGAAGAACCAGTTCATCATTGTATTTATTCTAAGTCTAGTTCAATTGTAGTAGGTTTTCATATTGTACCTTTTAGCTTTATCTAGAAGCAATTGTAATAGGTATATTGAGTATTCAAGTTAGAGTTAACTTGAAAGTGTCGCAACAGTTGAGGTTGTGTGCTACACTGGGATTAGAGTTAATCCTTAGGTTTACAAAGAGTTTTGTAAATGCAGTTTTTGGCTCAGTGATTTTAGTGGAGTTTGGGAAAATCCTACTGAGTAGTAGGTCGTGGTTTTTTTCACCTTTTGAGCCAGGTGTTTTCCACGTAAAAATCTCTGTGCACTTTACTTTCAGTATTTATTATTCCGCAAACTGCTGTAGTTAGAACACTTAGAAGAACCAGGTTCTTCTAACGCGAAAATTAGGTACCACACAAATCACCCCNTAAATGGTAGAAACCATGCCTATAGGTCCTAAATGGCTTTATGATTAGATATCATTCCTTAAAATGTAATCAGGTTCAGTTTCTGTTAAAACAGGCATTTACATTCGTTTCCATTAGAAATCATACCTATAAGTTTCTAACATCAGCTCTTAACAACTAGATATCATGCTTATTGGGAATAAATCAGGAATTGTGCCTGTAGAGTTAAAATCAATTTAGTTACACAAGTCAGTCTAATTCGTGTTATTTCACTTGACATTAGCTTAATCAGGTGTCCGCTTCTTTAATAGATCTCATAAACATTGCCTTCATTCACTACTGTTAGAAAGCATGCCTATAGGACCTCAAGAGTCTGTTTGAAAATTGCTCACTGTTTTACTATATCAGCGTAGTTATCATATTTTTAGGACATCACCGTTCTGCGTTTAGGCAAGCCTATAGGGCGATTTTTAAAATTTTGCAACTCTAAAACTGTATTTCTGCTGCTTAAAGTTGTTCAGATTTAACAAGCTTAAAATCAGTAGGCAAACTGATTAGGGCTCCTGATTCTAAGTTATGAAAATAAAATTGCATATCTTCTATGTTTTGATATTCACTTAGACATCATGCCTTAGGATCTGGATTTTATATGAGTTGGGAACGTCTTGGGGTCTAAATAACCGAGTATTGATCGAAATTGGACATGCTCACATTTTGAGCCGTCCAGGGTAGCGTGGGGCGCTAGCCCTAGCACTCAATGTTTTAGCATTCTGTATTGAGCGCCACAAGTTGCGCCCCACGCTGCTTGTGGCCCTCAAATGTGCATTTTTTCCTTTTCTTCCCATTTTCGCTCCAATTCATGCGCTTTCATTCCAAATCGCATCCGAATGATTCCTACATGTAGAAATACCATAAATTAGCACAAATCATTATATTATACATCCGAAATCTACGAGACATGAGCACAATGTGGCAATATAGGTAAAAATATGCATACTTTAAGCCAAACATCAACACTGCACACTTAAATGTTGCTCGTCCTCGAGTCAACCAACAAATAACTCTATCTTTGAGCACTCTACACCAATGGCCATGGTTTATAGCAACAATTAAACCCTAGCATATGCAATCACATGCACTTCCCTTTGCTTATGACATTCTTCAAAAATATTCAAATAAAAATAACATGCTCACAACAATCCTAGCCTCAAAAACCAACTCAATATTCCAATGCACTCATGTCTTGAACACCCAACATCCTAGAGAAGTCTAATAATGTTACTTATCCCTCGTGAAACCATGTGCCCTCACAACAAAATCAAAGAGAGTAAAAACGATCCTCACATTCGAATCTCATGCTCAAATATATTTTAAAGACTTCCAAGATCTGTTGAAGTTTTGAAGAATGACAAACGAACTCAGTGAAGGACCAGGTTCATCTAAGGAGACACAGTTGTTATGGCCCATACACATGAGATGCACGTGAAGAAGATAAGTCCTTGAGATCAAGCAGCAATATCTTGATGAATATCTTCTGAACTGATCGAAAAGATTGCATATAGGATAAGGAGTTGAAGTCTCCTTATGAAAAGAGAATTACATTCGGATCAAGAATATGGATTAGGAGTTAGAGTTGTTCTTGGACTCGAATTGTCAAAGGATCCACAATTCGAGTTCTTATCAAATTCTGATTACTAACTCTATAAATATAACGATTGTTCTCTTTTGCAGGTGATTGCACATAAGCAGAAGTTAAGCATATTTGAGAGCAAAAAGATCAAGTCTGATTGGCAAGCAACATATGCGAGATACAAGTGTGCACGTCTGAAGCTACATGAACTAAGATAGAAGAACCAGTTTCATCATTGTGTTTATTCTAAGTCTAGTTCAATTGTAGTAGGTTTTCATATTGTACCTTTCAGCTTTCTTAGAAGCAATTGTAGTAGGTACTCTGAGTATTCAAGTTAGAGTTAACTTGAAAGTGTCGCAACAGTTGAGGCTGTGTGCTACACTGGGATTAGAGTTAATCCTTAGATTTACAAAGAGTTTTGTAAATGCAGTTTTTGGCTCAGTGATTTTAGTGGAGTTGGGAAAATCCTACTGAGTAGTAGGTCGTGGTTTTTTCACCTTTTGAGCCAGGTGTTTTTCACGTAAAAATCTCTGTGCACTTTACTTTCAGTATTTATTATTCCGCAAACTGCTGTAGTTAGAACACTTAGAAGAACCAGGTTCTTCTAACGCGAAAATTAGGTACCACACAAATCACCCCCCCTCTTGTGTGGTATTGACGTTTATAACATCACACATATATCAAAGTAAGTCTCTCACTCTCACAAAGAAGTCACATGCATACAAAAGATACCATAGGCTTGCCCTTAATGTAAATCTCCACTAATGTAGGCTCTCTCAATCTAAAATCAATTAGGACTTTTCATTGTTGTAATGTGGGATAAGATACGGGTAGGATATATTTAGGAATAGTGACTCAACTTCCTAAGCACTTTAACACATCACATGATAACTCAAGCGCAAATTCATCCACTTTAATTTCACAACTACAATCACCCCCAACAAACTTCCCTCTTTCTTTAAGTACTATCTTCATTTACACTCCACTAGCAAAACAAGATATTTATTCATCTACATATTTTCTTTTTTTTTTCAACTAATTTTTTCTCTTTTGCAATTTCCACTTGTGGCGTATTCTTTTACAAAACGAATGCACCTTTCTTCCTTTTATTGGTTCCACTCAAAAGTGTAACGACCCGACCGGTCGTTTCATGAGTTACAGTCCCGTTTCCCCTATTTCTGCTTCTTTATGTGTTGTTCAGCTATATTTCATCACATTGTGTTGGTTGGTTTGGATTTGAAGTGGTCTTGGAGTGGAATGAGACACTTAGTCTCTAATTTAGGAGCTTAAGTTGGAAAAGTCAACCGGATGTTGACTTATGTGTAGAAGGTCTCAAATGTGAATTCTGATGGTTCGAATAGCTCCGTTAGGTGATTTTGGACTTAGGAGCGTGTTCAGAATGTAATTCGAATGTCCGTGGTAGAATTAGGCTTGAATTGGTAAAATTAGAAATTTGGAGTTTCCGGTCGCCAGTGGAAATCCCAATATCGGGGTCGGAATGGAATTTCGGAAATTGGAGCAGGTCCATAGTGTCATTTGTGACGTTTGTGCAAAATTTGAGGTCATTCGGAGGTGATTTGATAGGTTTCGGCATTGTTTGTGAATCCGAGGTTGATTTGGTATTTTGGTGTTGTTTGGAGTGTTCCGAAGGTTTGAATAAGTTTGAATATTGGTTTATGACTTGCTGGTATTTTTGGTTGAGGTCCCGAGGGCCTCGGGATGTTTTCGGATGGTTAACGTAAAGATTGGAACTTGGTTTGAGCAGCTGAAACTGCTACTTCTGTCATTTACGCACCTGCAGATTGGGGACCGCGGGTTCTAGACTCGTAGAAGCGAGATAGGACCGCATATGCGGAGAATTGGGAAGTTGAGGAAAGCCGCAGGTGCGCACAAGGCGCACATGCGATACTGCAAATGCGGGTGTTCGACTGCAGAAGCGAGATCTGGATGTTAAGTGAAAATCATACATGCGATGGAATTTCCGCAGGTGCGGTGTCGCAAAAGGGACATGGTAACCGCAGATGCAGAAAAAGCTGGGTAGAAAGTATAAAAGGTCTCCTTCACGAATTCTGCCTAATTCCTCCATTTTTTAAGACGGGTGTTGAGCTTGGGCAGTGATTTCTCAAGAGGGATCAAGGGTTATCAGTTGGGTAAGCTAATTAAGCTTTATTACTTGTGTTGTGACGATTTTTCCATGGTTTGATCATGATATTAGTGGAAATTAGGGAAGAAATTTGGGGGAATTAGGGCTTGAAATTGGAGTGTTTAATTTGAGGATTTGAGGGGTCATTTGACGTCGGATTTTGATGGTTTTCGTATGTATAGACTCGGGAGTGAAAGGAGATTCTAGTTATGTAATTTTTGTCGGATTCCGAGACGTGAACCCGGGGGCCGGGTTTGAGAAAATTCGGGATTTTTGGTCTAATTTAATAATTTTCGTGTGGGTTTCATTCCTTTAGCATATATTGATGTTAGTATACTGATTTTGGTTAGACTCGGAGCATTTGGACGCCGAGTCGAGAGGCAAGGGCATCGCGGGTTAGAGTTTTGGCTTGGTTTGAGGTAAGTAACGCTTCTAAACTTGGTTCTGAGGGTTCGAAACCCCAAACTATGTGTTCTATGATTAATTATTGAGGTGACGCAAATGCCAAGTGACGGGCGTGTGGGCGTGCACCGTGAGAATTGCGTACTGGATCATTCCATGACACCGCTTAGTGACTCTTTCTTGATGATATCTGTGTTGTGATTATGTGATTAAGTTAGTGAGCTGTAAATCATGCTNACAATGTTATTATCTAGAAAATTACCTCACAGTTTCTGGGCAGAGGCTGTAAACACTGCATGCTACATCATAAATAGATGCATGACCAGACCACTAGTAGAGAAGACTCCCTATGAGTTACTTAAAGGGAGAAAACCAAACATATCCCATCTTAGGGCTTTTGGTTGCAAGTGCTATGTGCACAATAATGGCAAAGACTCCCTAGGTAAGTTTGATCCCAGAAGTGATGAGGGAGTATTCTTGGGATATTCTTCACATAGCAAAGCATACAAAGTGTTTCTAATAAAAGAACACTGTGTGTAGAAGAGAGTGTGCATGTAGTATTTGATGAAACTTTCTTTCTGAGAGACAGGAACAAGAAGATGAAGCCATTGGACTAGTCAAAGATCTGGCTGAATCATCTGCTCAGGTCAAAGTGGTACCTGCAGAAGGAATAGGTGATGGAATAGGTTCATCCTTACAGGGCAACCTGACAGGGGGAAGAAATCAAAAGGGAACTGACATAAACCCCTTAAAAGAACTTGCTCATGAACCTGTTCCTCATCAAATTGATGAAACATCCAGCAGAAGCCAGTTGGTTGTAAAGCCTCACAAGTATCAAAGTTCTCATCCCATTGAGAACATTCTCACTGATCCAACTTCTGGAGTCAAAACCAGATCACAATTAAAGAATCTGTGTGCTTTTGATGCCTTCTTATCTATTATTGAACCTAAAAATATTTCTGAGGCTTGCAGGATGCAGATTGGGTAAATGCAATGCAGGATGAGCTAAACCAGTTTGAAAGAAGTCAAGTTTGGCACCTAGTTCCTAGACCCAAGGACAGATCAGTCATTGGTACCAAATAGGTCTTTAGGAACAAACTTGATGAAGATGGAACTGTCACAAGGAACAAGGCAAGATTGGTAGTCCAAGGCTATAGCCAAGAGGAAGGGATAGACTATGATGAGACCTTTGCCCCAGTTGCAAGACTAGAGGCAATCAGACTCCTCATTGCCTTTGCAGCACATATGGAATTCACTCCCCATCAGATGGATGTCAAAAGTGCTTTCTTAAATGGCTACCTCAAAGAAGAAGTGTTTGTGAAACAACCTCCAGGATTCGAAAGCAAAGAATGTCCTGAGCATGTATACAAGCTAAACAAAGCTCTATATGGGCTCAAACAGGCCCCAAGAGCTTGGTATGAAGGACTATCAAAATTCCTACTAGAGCATGGGTACAAAAGAGGTAAAATTGACAGCACTTTGTTCCTAAGGGAAAAAGGTAAAGACCTCCTTGTTGTACAAATATATGTTGATGACATAATATTTGGGACCACTACAGATAGGTTGAGCAAGGAATTTGCAAAATTAATGGGAAGTGAGTTTGAAATGAGTATGATGGGCGAACTAAATTTCTTCCTAGGCTTACAGATCAAACAAAGCCCAAATGGAACCATGATTCATCAACAGAAATATACAAAAGAACTAATCAAGAAGTTTAAAATGGAAGACTCTAAAGAAATAGATACACCTATTGCAACTGCCACTAAATTTGAAGTTGATGAACCTGGTTCATCAGTTGATCAAAAGTTGTATAGGGGTATGATTGGTTCACTCTTGTATCTTACTGCCAGCAGACCTGACATTGTTTTCAGTGTAGGACTTTGTGCTCGTTTTCAAGCTAATCCTAAAGAGTCTCACTTGACTGCTGTCAAGAGGATATTGAGATATCTGAAGGGGACTACTGAATTGTGCCTATGGTACCCTAAAGGTAGTAATTTCGATCTAGTAGGTTATGCTGATGCTGACTATGCAGGTTTCCTAGTGGATAGAAAAAGCACCTCAGGTATGGCTCACTTTCTTGGTTCATGTCTTGTATCATGGGCTACCAAGAAACAAAATTCAGTAGCCCTATCTACTGCTGAAGCTGAGTATGTGGCTGCAGCTTCTTGTTGTGCTCAACTACTATGGATCAAACAACAATTAGTAGACTTTGGTATAGAAGTTGGATGCATACCAATATTCTGTGATAACACTAGTGCTATAAGTATGACAAAGAACCATGTTCATCATAAAAGGACCAAGCACATAGATGTTAGACACCACTTCTTAAGAGATAACTATGAGAAAGGGTTAATCTCCATAGAATTTTGTGCTACTGATAAACAAATAGCTGACATCTTCACTAAAGCACTGAGTAGAGAAAACTTTGAAAGGAACAGGTTGGAATTAGGGATGATTAAGATCACCTAAAAGGTCCAGTTCAGAATGTACAATGAAAAAAAAAGAATAATTGAAAAAAAAATGATGAAAAAAAAAACAATTGGTTAGGAGTTCTTAATTCAATGTAAATATCTAGACTAATTCTTACTCAGTCTCATACTTTAATTAGTATACTCCTGTGACATGTGTTTATATGAATCTTTAATCTCTTACAAAGTTTTTCTATTCTGACATTTGAGGCATGATCAAGGGAAGTTTTACTTGATGAACCTGGTTCATCAGTATATGCTCATAAGAAAGTTCAGGTATGTTTCTATACTTTGCATAATTATAAAGATAAAATTATCAACCATGAGCAGAAGTCCTAATTACACCAAACTTTCATAAATTCTATCCGTTGAGCATTGAACCAGTTTCATTATCCTAGGAGTCTAACTAAAACGGGATTTTTTCCAAAAAAAAACTAGCGTCACTCATTTATCTCTAAAGAGACCGGAACTCTAATTTGATTAGACTTCTTATTGACCTCTGAAAAAGCTGCCGTTACAGGCTTAATCATGATCCCTCTTTAAATACACTCCAAACCCTCTCTCATCACTCATAACCGTCATTTCACTTCTCTAATCCTTCTAATAAACCCTTTTCTTCTCCAAAAATCCCCAAAATATTTCCAGAAATTATCCGCCATGACTAATCCTCAAGACAATCCTGGAACTCCCCCACCTATTTCCTCTAATACCTCATCATCAACACCTCCAGTTGAAAGTCCAAAACCCAGATTTCACAGGCAAAAGATGTTAGCCAGAAAAACTATAGCATCCGGCCCTCTCAGAAAAAGCCTTGAACGAGAAATTAAAGGCTAGTCAAAGAAAAGAGGCTTCATCTGAAGAATCCCACTCAAGCTCTGAATCTGAAAAGTTCATCTCTGCTAGTGAAGGAGAAGAACCTGGGTCATCTGACAATGACAAGAGTCAAGAAAACCCAAGAGAGGTAAACACCTGTTATGTATTTTCTGATATAGCTGAGAAGGTAGATAATAGGTTTGTGCTTGTGGGTGCTGTGAAAAATGTTGAAGGGGCTGAGACTAGTAGGAGGAGAAAGAAAAAGAAAGGGGAGGTTCTTGCTATATGTGGTGGTGGAGAAGAAGGTGGCTTGAAGTCAGGGGGAAGCAGATCAGGAGAAGCTGCCGAGGGACTTGTTAAGATGAGTGAGCAACAAGAAGATTTTGGTTCTTCTATGGAGGAGACTTTAGCAGATATTCTAAAGAAAGTAGGGGCCAGTTATGACCCAAAGAAGCGCAAGGCGTCTTCACAAAAGACCCCAGTTGCTGACAAACCATCAAAGAAAAGCAAAGTAACATCTCCCAAGACTGCTGCTACTTCTGTACCTAGGGGAAGAACTACAAGGAGTAAAGTAAGGCAAAGTGAAGCAGAACTACAGGAAGCATTAGACAAGAGTAAGAAAAAGAAGAAGGAAAAAGGAAAGGAAAAGGTAGTAGAAAGTTCTGAGGCTGCTGTAGAAGAGGAGGAGGAGATGGACCTGGTCCATCAAGAGAGAGGCACAACTGAAGAAGTGGTTCCCACCGTTCAAACCAAAAAGAACCAAGACTCCTGCAAAGAAGTCTTCAAAGTCTGTGCCTGCTGAACCTTCTTTGGCTGAAAGAACAAGGTCTGCTGTAAAGGGAAAACAAGTGAAAATTACTGAGGAAGAAGATGAGGAGTGGAGTGAAGAAGAAGAAAAGGAGGACTCTGAACAAGAGCAAGATCACTTTGTTATTTGTAACAGGAGGAAGATATTGAAGGGAAGGCTGCTGAAAGACCTGGAGGAGCCAGGCATGGTTAGGCTGGTAGATGCTTTAGTTGCACAGAGATGGAAGGACATGGTCCTTCAGATGGATGGGAGACTAGCCAGAAGAGAGTTGATTGAATTTATGGCGAATGGCTCTGTGGAAAATGGGCGAGTAACCAGTATAGTGAAAGGTGTGAAGGTGGAGTTTGATGCACCAGAGCTGGGCAGGATTCTAGACATCCCAAGTGAGGGCTATGATGATTACACTAGGCAAAGGTGGCCTTGTCTAGATGATCTGCCCACAGCACTCCAAATTACCAGGAACTTCTATGACACAAAGGATGCTGAAGAGGTGCCTGAAGCACGATTTGTTCAAAAGAGTGAAATGAAGCCAGAGCATAAAGTGCTCTTTGAGTTTGCAAACAAATGTTTGTTGCCTAGACAAGAGAGGAGGCACACTGCAAATTATATGGACCTGGTTCTCATGGAGTGTCTTGTGAGGGATAAACAAATCAATTGGCCTGCTTTCATAGTCAAATTGCTGGACAGAGTCATAAATGGTTCAAAGGCTCATGCTACTCCTTATGGATTCATTTTGACAACTGTACTGGACAGGATGAACGTCCCTTTGAAGAAGTGGGAAAATGCCTCCAGTAAGGAGCACTTTGGAATCAAGACTCTCCAGGCCTGTGATTATCTGCTAAGTGTTGCCCCTGTTGAACCTGGTTCATCCGTAAAAACTCCAGTGAATAGCAAAGTTAGAGCGTTGATGCAAGAATGTGGGACCAAAGATGCTGAGATTGCTAGGCTTTAGGCTCGAGTAGCTGAATTGGAAGAAGAAAGAAATGGGCTGAAGGCAGAACTTGCAAAAGAAAAGGAAAAGAGTGAAGGGATGCTACAAACAATGCTCAATCTACTCCAATCCCAACCCTCCAGTTCTTCTAAGCCTTAGCCATCTTTGTCCTAGTTCCGAACCATTTCAGTTACCCCCAGTGACCCAGATTAGGGATTTTTCTTGTTTTTGCTCATGGTTGGTAGTTTTTGTTCTTTCTTTTTGTGGACTGTACTGTAGAAGCAATGCCTTATCAATGACAATTTGCATTTCTCTTGTTTTGTGATGATTCTGCTCTTAATAGTTATTTTTGTCAAGTTGATTTTTGATTATCTAAAGCATGCTTTCACTTGCAGTTGCCCCAGCGGCCATGAGTAATGATTAATATTCTGGGATTCACATATTTATGCAACTTTTCGATGATGCCAAAAGGGGGAAGATATTGTGCTTTAAAAGAAATTATGTCTATTTTCTGAACAGTGATGTTTATGACCTAATTAAATCTGGCCCTTAATGATAAGTAGAAATTTTCGAGTGATGATACTTTAGCTGAGTTCCACAGGTTCTATAATCAGTAAAAGCACAGAGTTTGTCATCATCAAAAAGGGGGAATTTGCTGGCCCAAGTTCAGTTGAAGTTTTGAAGATTGACAAATGAACTCAGGGAAGGACCTGGTTCATCTAAGGAGACACAGTTGTTATGGCCCATACACATGAGATGCACGTGAAGAAGATAAGTCCTTGAGATCGAGCAGCAATATCTTGATGAATATCTTCTGAACTGATCGAAAAGATTGCATATAGGATAAGGAGTTGAAGTCTCCTTATGAAAAGAGAATTACATCCGGATCAAGAATATGGATTAGGAGTTAGAGTTGTTCTTGGACTCGATTTGTCAAAGGATCCACAATTCGAGTTCTTATCAAACTCTGATTACTAACTCTATAAATATAACGATTGTTCTCTTTTACAGGTGATTGCACATAAGCAGAAGTTAAGCATATTTGAGAGCAAAAAGATCAAGTCTGATTTGCAAGCAACATATGCGAGATACAAGTGTGCACGTCTGAAGCTACAGGAACTAAGATAGAAGAACCAGTTTCATCATTTAGTTTATTCTAAGTCTAGTTCAATCGTAGTAGGTTTTCATATTGTACCTTTCAGCTTTCTTAGAAGCAATTGTATTAGGTACTCTGAGTATTCAAGTTAGAGTTAACTTGAAAGTGTCGCAAATGTTGAGGCTGTGTGCTACACTGGGATTAGAGTTAATCCTTAGGTTTACAAAGAGTTTTGTAAATGCAGTTTTTGGCTCAGTGATTTTAGTGGAGTTTGGAAAAATCCTACTGAGTAGTAGGTCGTGGTTTTTTCACCTTTTGAGCCAGGTGTTTTCCACGTAAAAATCTCTGTGCACTTTACTTTCAGTATTTATTATTCCGCAAACTGCTGTAGTTAGAACACTTAGAAGAACCAGGTTCTTCTAACACGAAAATTAGGTACCACACAAATCACCCCCCCCCCCCTCCCCTCGTGTGTGGTATTGACGTTTATAACATCAAGTATGAAGAGGAAGAGAATCGGAAATTTTAATGGGATGTATCAAAGTAGAGAGAGAAAGAAAATATTGTAACTGATTAGCGTATTTAGTAGCTTAGGGCTAGGAGGTAACCAAAATTAAATATTTTACTATAAACCTTAAAAGGTATCTATAGAATATAATTTTTTTAAATGGTATTTATTTAAACTAAATAAGGTATTAACCTTTGCTATAGGAGGTACAAATTCGTTTTGATTCTAATTTGGAAAGATTTTCTGGGCTTACGCCCCAAGCAAAAACTCGCCCAACGCCTGAGCGCACACCCATAACAGTGGGGCTTACGCCTCACAATACTTTCGCCTCCTCGTATTGCCCCAGTGCGTTTTTACTACGCCCTGCCCCTCCTCGAGGCTTGCCCGGGACTCACCCCAAAAACCTTTTAAATCATTGACTCCAAGCAGATTAATTAAGCACCTTAATCAGACTGACGAAATAATTGCACAATGAGTGTTTCAGTTGGATGAAACATGCAGTAAGAAATCTCCCCAGTGGGGCCAAGGGTGGATGCTTAATCACTGTCACCATTCATGTTTTTCCTTCTCCCAAAATATTAGTTCGGACAGGACTAGACTGGAAATTTCCTTTTAACTGGACTTTTTCATATTATATTACTGCATTAGCATTAGTGATTGAACAGATTCATACAACACACAAAGCGAGTAAAATGTATGAAAAACTCATTACAGGACACCATACAGTTTACTGGAACTTTCATGTTAAATGATAGCCAAAACCAAAACTAAATCTGTTGATTGAGTACACTTGCAGCAATGAATGCTTCACCTCATATACAAATTGAATTCAACTATAACTATATTAAGTTTGATTATGTCACAGCATCAATCAAGAAAGTTTCAGTTTTTATGAAATCCCAATGTTTAGTGTAAGTAACTAGATAGATCTCAATATCATTCTAAAAGTGTGAGACTTTAAATGCCCACTCCCCTTTTACTGGATCATAAGAAACAAATTCTGCACCATGCACTCCTGCTTAAGCATATCTCTGTACTTGTTAACCATTGGTCCATCTGTGTACTCCTTCCCGGTCGATTTGTTGATGCATCTGACATTAAGGAGAGTTATCTCAGCTGGCCTGTTGAGGCCTTGTCCAACTGGAGGTTTCTTGCTCTCGTCCATATAGATGATCACCTCACGACAGTTAAAATGGACGGCAGAATCAAGATCAAGCTTCCGGACATCTGTTTCTCCCAAAAACTTGATGCTTCCATAGCCATGTCTTCCTACCACAAAGTCCGTCACGTTGCTACAGAAACCAGGTTCTTCCTTCTCCTTTGATATTAATTCCTGGATAGGAGGAACTGTGTAGTAATCAGAACGTTGGAGCTTGGGCATTATGGCATCAACATCCTTATCATCATGCTTGCTATCTGTTGCTTCTTCAGCAGCACTTTCAACTGAAACTATGAAACAAGGTTTCAGCTTTCTAGAATTATCATAATGCATCTCTTCAGGCGCTAAGTTGGGCTTGCCACAAGTGTCATTAGCTTTGACTCCATCATGCATCCCTACATTTTCTTTATGTTAACAGAAAAAGGAATTAAGAAGTTTGAAAGAGCTAATCAAATAATATGCAATTAAACAAAATGCAAACTATAAAGGTGTTAAAACAGAAAATGTATTCTCTCTTTTCCGTTTTAAGAATGCACTGATGACTACAGAAGAGATTAACTACTTTCTTGCTAGTCAGCTCTATCTTTTTCTTCTCTCTTTGCTTTGATGGTAGCTCTACTGCTTTATCCTTAAAATATCCAACATACTATCAACTTGAAAAAGAAGCGATACATATTGCACTTAGTACCTGTTGCTGGATGAGAAGAGATGGCTGTAGGAAGTGTTTCTCCGACATTTGGAGTCATTTCTGGGTGCAGAGGACCAACGAACAGAGGCTGCGAGAGTAGCAACAACTTAAATGTACAACACCAGAAAGAATTGTTCCACATACCATAATAGAAGTGCTCCAAACTTTTTTTGTTAGTTTTCCTTTCTCCACCGATATTATAGACCACAAGGTGGGTATATACATTATTTACGACAGAACGCAGATGGCACAGGTATACAAATGAGATCCAATTGCATGTAGGTTAAGAATCACTTACAGTATTTTGACTTGGACCAAGTGCATAGCCTGTGGAAAGCTGAGAGGATGTAGTCAAGTTTTCCAACCCATTAGATGCATCACAAAGTCTTGGGGAAGTAGGCTGCAGCTGGCAGGATGATTGAAACTTGTTTAGGCAGTTCGAGCATAATGTGGATTGTGGAGCTGCTCCTGTAGTTAAAATAGGAGCGGGGGAAAGGGCAGAGGTAATCGGAGAACTAGAATCTGGTTTCAAAGGTGCAGCAAATGGACTTAAATGGATCCATGGAGAAAAAGATACATTTGAGGCAGTAGATCCTGATGAAGACTCCAATGGTTTACTTTGTGAAATTGATGCAGCCCCTGCAATACCAGCAGCAGACATTTCACTTAGTCAAATAGACAACATTACTTTTTCATTGAAGATCCATGGGAAAACAAATGAAAACTCCAGAAGGAAAGAGACATTAATGAAAACCAAAGTTACGTGTTACCTTTGTTTGCAGATTCATAGTCCTCTAACCTCAACTCCTCGTGGCTTTTATTAGAATACATTGGCATAGCAGAGATTGACAAAAAGTTTAAATATTGTCCTTCCACTTCTCTAGTTGCAGCATAAGATGCCACTCTAGTTCCAGTGCCAGGTGGAGTGGTGGTAGACTTCTCTTTTGATAGAGAATCAAACTCTGCTCTTTTCATGGCAAATTGATTTGGACAGTGACAATAAGAAGGTTCTCTTTTCACGGGAAATGGATTTGGAGGATGAAAATCAAAAGTTTCTCTTTCCATGGCAAATGGATTTGAACAATGACAATAAGAAGGTTCTCTTTTCACAGCAAATGGATTGGGAGGATGAAAATCAAAAGGTTCTCTTTCCACGACAAATGGATTTGGACAATGACAACAAGAAGGTTCTCTTTTCACGCCAAATGGATTTGGAGGATGAAAATCAAAAGGTTCTCTTTTCACGACAAATGGATTTGGAGGATGACAATAAGAAGGTTCTCTTTTCACGGCAAATGGATTTGGACAACGGCCAGAAGAAGGTTCTCTTTTTACGGCAAATGGATTTGGATGATAAAAAGTTGATTGGTTAAATACTGGTGATTGAAAAGTCCTTGAGTTGTCAATGACACCAAATCCAGATGTGCCTGAAACACCAAATGAAGAATGATATGTTTGACCAGCAAATTTCACCCATAAAATATAGATAATATAATGAATTGCAAGGTAGATTTCCTTGCTATCTAAAGATATAGAAAACAAGTTTAGCATACCTTTATCACCTAACTGATAGTCCTCAAACCGCAACTCCTCCTGGCTTTTATCTTTATAAGTGTGCATGCCACAAATGGACTGAATTGTTTCACCTGGTCTTGTGCTATCTTTCTCTGGAGTTGCGATGTATGATGCTATTCTACTTCCTTTCTGATTGAAACCAAATGCTGCAACACCAAATGCAGGAGCTGAAACACTGGGAATGTTGAATAACCTGCTCTAGTACATGGGAAAAATGGACTATAATGTAAAGCTTTGTCACCTGATGTGGATACTGCTGGCTGGACGAAGGAGTAGGAACCAAATGCGGGAGTGCTTGACATGCCAAAGTGTGAGTTGCTTGCAACACCAAATGCAGGAGCTGAAACACTGGCATCCCTGGACCGCAACAGAGGTTTATTGGCCACACCATTACCTTCATATTTCTTTCCAAATGTTGATAAAGTGGACGAGCCCAGAGATTTGTCTTGCGTTTGAAAAGCTGTAGCATTGTTTGCTGAATTAAATGTTGTGGTTCCTGCAGTTCCAGAAGCAGACTGAATTGATTTTCTAATCACTAAAGACAACTACAAGTATCAGTAGCAGGCACGAGATTGGTTGAATAACTTCTCCTGAAATAGTAAGCAAGAACATTACCCACCCTACTGAGATATTGCAGTTATTACAAACATTTGGAAAAGAGTACAGCTCTATGCCAATTCATTGCATAGCTACTTTCACGAGAAGATTTTGTATTTGGAACAATTCCATAGCCACCTCACAACTATTCCAGATAGGAAAGTATGGTATCTTTGCTTTCATGAAATTGTCAGTATTAAAGAATAGCATCTAAGTGTTTCCCTTCCTTGGCCACAGGCAACAGTGAATGCTATGCTTTAAGATTTGATAAATAAAAGGAAAAACATATTGAAAGAAGTATTTAGACAGAGATGGGGGAGAGTTCTATTGAAAATTTAGTTGATAAGACATAATGATGGACCAAAATCAAGCAAGAAGCTGATGCAATTAATACTGTAAAAGGTGAACAAAAGAACAAGATGATGATAAGGTGACAATTTTTCTGAGAAAATTTCAAAAACCTAGTCTTTTGGTAAGGAATAAGGATGTGACCATGCAAGCAGAAAATCTTCTAATTAACAATAAATAGATATATTCTGGGGCGTCTTAGGGAAAATTAATTGCATGTTCCAACATCGGTATGCCTAAAGGAAAAGAATAATCAAGTTATATTCAAGTTCTTACCATTGAAAGAAACTGAACTTCCAATAGGTTGCGCAAATACGGATGATGCTGATGAGGTTTCTCCAAATGCTCTATTTCCAAACAGTGGTCTAGTCTGTCCAATTTCGGGTGTAGAACCAAACATATTGCTGCTGCTAAATAACGGATTTGAAGCTGCGAGAACAAGAGTATGAGAGAGAGAGAGAGAGAGATCACTGCAATTATGTAGTTCTAGAGACAATGTAATCAACCAGGAGTAAAAGTGTTCAGAAGCAAAAACATACAGAAGAAGATAACTATGAGAAACAGAGAAAGCATGCTAGGTACTTATTGTGAGTTATGGCCCGTTTGGCCAAGCTGCAAAAATCTAACTTATTTTGATAAGTATTTTTTTTTCAAAAGTGCTTTTCTCAAAAGTACTTTTGGTGAGAAGCAGTTTGTGTTTGGCTAATTAGTTTGAAAAGCACTTCTGAGCAGCAATTAGTGTTTGGCCAAGCTTTAAAAAACTGCTTCTAAGTGTATTTTTCTCAAAAGTGCTTCTCAAAAAAGTGCTTTTGGAGAGAAGCTACTTTTTTCTGCTTCTCCAAAACTGCTTCTGCTTCACCTCAAAAGCACTTTTTTTCCTTCCAAAAGCTTGGCCAAACACCTCAATTTTTTGCCAAAAGTGCTTTTGGCCAAAAAAAAAGCACTTTTGGCCAAAAAGAAACTTGGCCAAACAGGCTATTACATTGCCTGCTAAGCTAAAGTAGAATTTAAATCCACACAAGATGGGTAAGACACCGATTATTAATGTTGATATTCACTTGTCAATTTTTTGCATAACAATAAACGTCCAACAATTGCACAAAGCATCAGAAACTTTTGTTTATTTTGAGTTTGACATTGAATATTCATCAGATCCAGTATCCCTGCACTCTCTTCCTCTTTCTGATTAATAGAAAATGCTGGCTTTACAAAACCAGAGCTTTTGAGCAATGGTGTTGTACTACCTTAATTTTCTAGTTTGCAAATTTGATCAAGATTGAACACTTAACATATCCAAAAAAACTAAAGCTACGAAATAAACAATATTTAATTATAAAAAAACTCAACATGGGCTTCAGATCAATATATAGCATATAGTAATGCACATTGAACGGTATATTCTCTTATATCAATCAACATCATCCAGATTACATAAGAAGATTCTCCCTCGAAATGTTGAAAACCCTGCTCCAGTACATGAGAAAAATGGAGTATAAAAGTAAACCATTGCTCACCTGACACGGATACTGCTGGCTGGCCAAAGGAGTACCAAAGTGCTCGACTGTTGATTCGTTAAAAGGCCTTGGTACGAGGAGGCCACCAAATCCAGATATGCCTGAAACACCAAATGAAGAACCATATGTCTGACCTAATGGTATATTCTCTTAAATCAATCACATAATCCAGATAAAATAACAAATTCTCCCTCAGAATGTTGAATTATCAGCTCTAGTACATGAGAAAAATGGACTATAATGTAAACAGTTGCTCACCTGACGTGGATACTGCTGGCTTGTCAAAGGAGCAGGAACCAACTGTGGGAGTGCTTGACATGCCAAAGTGTGAGTTGCTTGCAACACCAAATGCAGGAGCTGAAACACTGGCATCCCTGGACCACATCAAAGATTCATTGGCCGCACCAGTACCTTCATATTTCTTTCCAAATGTTGGTAAAGTGGATGACGAGCCCAGAGATTTGTCTTGTGTTTGAAAAGCTGTAGCATTATTTGTTGCACTAGAGACTGTGGTTCCTACAGTTCCAAAAGCAGACTGAATTGATTTTCTAATCACTAAAGACAACTACAAGCATCAGTAGCAGGCACGAGATTGGTTGAATAACTTCTCCCAAAATAGTAAGCAAGAGCATTACCCACCATAAGAAATCCCACTGAGATATTGCAGTTATTGTTAACATTTGTAAAAGAATACAGCTCAACGCCTTGCATAGCTACTTTGCCAAGGAGCAGATTTATTTTTTCAACCAATTCTATAACCACCTCACTGCTGTCCTAGAAAGGAAAATATATATGGTATCTCTGCTTTCATGAAATTGCCAGTATTAAGAATAGCATCTATAGCGTTTCTTACTGGGCCATAGGTAACAGAGAATGCTATGCTTTAAATAATTGAAAGATGAAAGGAAAAACATATTCGAAGAGTACTCTAGTTCTCGAATGCAAAATGCAATAGCCCCATATCTATTTTTTGGAGATGGGGGAGGGTTCTATGGAAAATTCAGTTGATAAGACATAATGTTGGACCAAATTCAAGCACGAGAGTGATACAATTAATACTGTAAAAGGTGAACAAAAGAACATGCTGATGATAAGGCGGACAAATGATATTTCTAAGACAAAATCAAAACCTAATATTTTTGGTATGGGTGTGAATTGTGATCATGCAAGCTAAAAATCTTCTAATTAACAATAAATGAATATATTCTGCGGTTTCTTCGGGAATGTCAAATGCCTATCCCGAAATCAGTATGCTAAAAGGAAAAGAAATAATCAAGTAATACTCGTTTTTACCGCCAAAAGACACTGAACTTCCAATAGGTTGAGCAAATACTGCTGATGAGGATGCTCCAAATGCTCTATTTCCAAACAGATTGCTAGACGGACTTGAAGCTGTGAGAAGAAAAGTATGAGAGAGAGAGAGAGAGAACTATCAGTCACTATAATTATATAACCAATTTGTTCTGGAGAGAATGTAATCAACCAGAAAAAGTAGTCGAAGCACGAAACATACAGAAGAAGAAAATATGCAAAACAGAAGAAAGCATGCTAGGTACATATTGTGATTTACAAATTACATGCACGCATGCTGAAGCAGAATTTAAATCCACACAATATAGGTTAGACATCTATCATTAATGTGATGATTACTTGTAAATTTTTAGCATAACATTAAACGTCCAACAATTGTACAATCATGAGAAGCTTTTATGCATTGTGAGTTTGACAAAGAATATTCATCCAGTATCCTCGCACTCTCTTCTTCTTTCCTATTTGGTTAGTTTAGAGAGTAATACCAAGATTCTTTCTATAAATTAAATTTGGATAGCATGAATATTCAGCTCGCTTGAAAACACAAATTTCTGAACTTAAAGGTGTTATCAAGGAGATTCAAAAATGTTAAAAAACGTAAGTCCAGGGCTTTGATCCTGTATTTCTCTTATGTTAAAGGAGATTCAAAATTTTATATATATGTATTAAAAATGTTACTTTTATCCTATTTACGCGGTATAAGATTGAATCTATTGTGTTGTATATGGCTCCTCTACTGCATTAAAGACCCACACATAAATTTAAACCCAAAAAAGATTATAAAAAACAACATTCTCTTTTTAAATTTTGAAGGATGCATGTAAAACAGAGAATACCCAAAGACAGAGGAGGATAAAAGCAAGTAATGTAAGTGTAGAAAGAACTCATTCGTGAGGTGAGGCATTTTACTTAAGACGAGGCCAAGAGTAAGTCCCGAGACATGGGGCTTAAGCCTCACATATCCTTAAATTTTACTAATTACTAAATTTTTAAAATAGTGTAAAATAGGAAAAGTTACAAAAATATACAAATCATAAAACATCAAAATAAAATAAATTATTGAAAATTTTAACATAAATTATAACAAAACTATGAATAATACAAAAAGTGAATAAGATATCATAATACGCAAATTGCCTACAACATCCTAAAAAGTTAATATCAAAGGTGAAAAAACATTCTTTAGGAGAGGAAATCTCATATATATATAT